>NW_026068178.1:956485-959471 GCF_014885135.2 Alexandromys fortis | reverse complement strand
AAAAAAAAAAAAAAAAACAGGGCTTCTAAGCCAGGCGGTGGTGGCACATGCCTTTAATTCCAGACCTCGGGAGGCAGAGGCAGGCGGATCTCTGTGAGTTCGAGGCCAGCCTGGTCAAAAAGAGCGAGTTCTAGGACAGGCTCTAAAACAACAGGGAAACCCTGTTTCAAAAAAAAAAACAAAATCAAAAACAAACAAATAAACAACAACAACAACAAAAAGTAGATTCCGTTTGCTGTTGGCAAACAGATGCGTGGCTCTTTAAGAAATGAATTCCTGGTTCTTGCTGGTGGCACTGATGACTTTTTTGAGAGGTCATGCTACAGAATATTTGAATGGGGTCTGTGGGCAGCATTCTGCAAGCAGATTGATGGTGGCAAGGACCTGCTTAGTCCCTAGGGTTGGGGTGGTAAGCATGGCTCCTAGAGCTGAAAGTGCATGCATTTTCCTCATGTTGGAAAGCCTAATGAAAGAAGCCAAGAGCCAAAGCACCTATGTTGTTCCTAGCCATGTTTTCTCAGCATTTTAATAATTCTTCTGTTCAAAAAATGATTACAGATAAGCAATAAAGAAATGTTCAGACCAAAAAAAAAAAAAAAAAAAAGCCTCTAAAGAGGTCACAATGTGTTGGTAAATACACATAAGCTTGGGAAAGAAAGAATAAAGAATAGACAAAGTCATAGATTAAAAGAATAATTTGAAGATAATAAACTGAGGTTCATAAAAAGGAAAAAAAAGAGTAATAAAAGTTATAATAAGTCACATGAAAATGGAAAATAAAGAGAGTCTCAATTAAGTATACTCTTTTGTTTTCTTTCAATTTTTTTAACTGTTAATGACCTAACTGTAGAGAGATATTTGATTGTGGGTTCTGATTAGCTAAATGTACATAAAGGTATTTTGACTTCTAAATTTGGGTATAAGGATATGTGGCTTTGGAAAAGAAGTTCTGCTTTTGTTTCCACAGAAGAAGATGAGAAGTTATGGACTCCTTACAGGTTAATACAGTTTGACCAAGCAAGACCTTCTGAGAGGTCTTTGATGGGAATGATGGCCCAGGTGATCCAACTTCTACAAGCACTTTAAGGAAGCTAGCTGAGATAATGTGGTCTCACAGACTGCTACGGCTAAGATATAACCATAATTCTAAATTTTTTCAGGATCACCATAAGATTACAAGCACCACCAATCAACAGTAAATAGAAAACTATGTTCAAATTCAGAAAATGTTGTTTATAAATATTTGTTTTTATTTAAATAGGGTTGATTATGATTATAAATGATCAATGGTCATAGCTAATATCTTTCTAAAGAAAAAAGGGGATATGATATAGAAATGATGAAAAGACAGATTATTGAATCTACTTTCATCCAAAAAAAAAAATACCAGCTGTTAAATTCAAAATACTTTATTTTAGTATTGGTTTTAGTCTATTGATACAAATTTAAGGTCAATTTTGTTATACTATGTGTATGTTTCCATTCTTATTTAAGTTAGTATGTTTATGCAGCTTATTTAAAACTCTAATGTATATTTAAGAAATAAAAATCAATAGTCATCTATAATAGTCAAACTTATATGCATGGTTGGGCAGTGGTGGCCCTTGCCTTTACTCCCAGCAGTTGAGAGGCAGAGGCAGGTGGATCTCTGTGAGTCTGAGGTCAGCCTAGTCTACAAGAGCTAGTTCCAGGACAGGTTTCATAGCTTCAGAAATACCTTGTCTCAAAATATCAAAACAAAACAAAACCACCACCACCACCACCAATGACAGCAAAACCAATAACTTATAAGCATGTCAAGTTTTCTAGATATGCAAAGATATATTTCAGTTTGATAGATAATCTTCAAGTACTTCATAGACCTACAGAATATTGTATTTACAATGTTTTATGAGCTTAGAATTTTTCCAGCAGTAAGATTGTCTGCTCCTGGAAGCACCAATTACTACAAAAGGATGATGGACATCAAAGTGGCTCCTTATGAAGTTTGCTTGTAATGTGGCAAGGCACATTTTGGCATAAAATTGTTCTTGCCTGGACTGTTTGATATTATTCTATATGCAAGACCCAAAGAAAAATGAATGCTGAAGTTGCCAAAACAAATAAGGACACCCCATCACGGTTCTTGCTTCATGAAAGAGTCTCCAGACATTCTGCAGGACAAAAAAAGAAAATGTCTGACAAACTGCCAATATAGGTGGGACAGTTTCAAATTCTCTGCTACACTGAAAAGTCTGCCATATGCTCTAGATCTATAGGCTGAAGATAGATGCCCCAATATTGCAGAGGAACTTTGAGTGACTATTTAGGAAGTCAGATATCTCTAACATTTCTAAAGTTTTGGAAGTTGCTTGCTGTGTGCTTCATGTTTATTTAGATAATATTACATCCTTCTGGCTCTTAGATGGAGATGAACACTAGAAAGTTATAATTATAGTTTTCATTAGTTATGACAAAAGATAAATTAGTTGTAAAACTTTAAACTCACAAAGATAGATTATAGAATATTTTTCACAAATACAAATAGACTAAATATTGTGGCTGTAATTCTTGCATGATAATTGTTTTGCTATATGTAATTTTACTATGTTAAAGTTCAAAACTTCCTTTTTACTAGACAGAAAAGGGGAGTTACTATGGGATGCTATTGTGTATGCTGTGAATGTGCTTATTAGGATTATATTAATAAAGAAGCTGATTTGGCCAATAGCTAGAGAGAACAGAGCTCAAAGGCCCAGAAAATATATTCAACAAAATTATATAAGAAAACTTTCCCAACCTAAAGAAGGATATTCCTATGAAGGTACAAGAAGCATACAGAACACCAAATAGACTGGAAAAAAAATCCCCTCGCCATATAATAATCAAAACACAAAACATACAGAATAAAGAATGAATATTAAGAACTGCAAAGGAAAAAGGTCAAGTAACACATAAAGGGAAACCTATCAGAAAAAATATATAGTTATCCTTCTGGATACTGGAA
>NW_026068178.1:944409-954754 GCF_014885135.2 Alexandromys fortis | reverse complement strand
AGTCTACTTCAGAGAAAATTATGGGCATTGAAAATACTCCATATTTAGTTTACTCTCTTTGTGGCAAAATTTAATTACTGGCAAGAAATTGCCCTTGACTCAACTGTTGACAGTATACTGTCCAGATTGGATAAACAGGGCACAAAAGAAAGTGACGGCTGAAATTTGCCAAGACAATGTTCGACAGCCGTTCAGAATATCCTGCCTCACAGAAAAGACTTAGATATTTTAGGCCTGTAGGGTAAAGATGAATACCTCAAAATTCCAGAGGAACCTTGGGTAACAGTCTAGACATTGGAAGTTGCTTGCTTTCAGTTAATATTACTTTCTTCTGGGTCCCTGAAGGAGGTGAAGACTAGATAGTTATAATTTTCCTTGTTAAAAAATTAAGAAAAGAAACAAAGACATGTAATGTTTATAAGATTGACAGATATAAAAAGATAATTTTGGGCTGATATCATGTTAGGAATGTTAATTATGTACAACACTTTGGACTCACCTTGATAAGATAGATAATGTAGTATTTTCTCTGAATTTGTCAAATACTAATGGAGTGGAGGTGTTTAATGTCCTTCTTGACTTTGTATATTGTATACAGCCATTATATTTACTGTATATAGCTTTTCTGTGTTAATTATAACCATCATTTTTTATTTAGACAAAAAGGGAAAAAAACTTTGTGATATTTTGTGTGTGTTCTGAAAATTAAAACTTGCCTGGAGATCAGAGGTGGAACTAGCCACTAGCTAACCATAGAGGTCTGGAGGCCTTTACAGACAGATAGGAAGTGATAAGACTGAGTGGAGACAGGAGGGTTTCAGCCCTTTTGGTCTGAGGCATTGGAGAGGTAAGAGGTGACAGATGTAGTTCTTTGCTTCTCTGATCTTTCAGCTTTTATCTTGATATCTGACTCTGGGATTTTATTAATAAGACTATTTAGAATCACACTTCACATACTCAGTTTATTAACATTAATTACAAATCTCTCTTCCCATTTGTTTTAAGTGTATTTATTCCAATTTGGATATGATCTACATTCAGTACTCAAATTCAATTGATACTGCTGAGGGTATATTTCTCACTAAAATAAGGGAATCATCTTTTTTTTTAATTTTATATAAGGTTCTTCTATGTAGCCCTGGTTGTCCTTGAGGTCAAAGATCCACCTGTGTTTGCCACTTTATTGCTAACACAGAGGATTGTGCCATCACCCTGGCTATGAACTACCTTATGAGAGACTTATTATAACATTATATGAGATGTGGTTAAATATTTTCTCACAAGTGATTTGTCACTATTGTGCTAAAAAAAAATCTCAGAACTGCAAGAGTCTAATTTCTGACTGTGTTTCCTAATTAAATAAAGGAAACAAGAGCTGGCAGCGGGCAACACAGCCTGCAGGGACCAGAGCTCAACACCGAGAGCAGATCACCCCACGACAATTAAATCAAAGAGGTAGGCCTTTGGTTGGCGAGGTCCCTGGCAAATGGGGAACCTGGTTCTGTTCCTGAAGACCCATCTAAGGGGTGAGAGGGAGCTTGGCACCCGGCAGGAGCCAGGAAACAGAACGAAGGCATTTTGTAAGAGGAGCCTCTGGCAAGCAGAGAAACCTGATCCGGTTTTAAAAGACCGATTAGATAGCATCCATAGGAGGAGATGGGCAGGTGCCAAGGAAAAAATTCACCCAATAATCTTAAAAACAACATGAAAGCACCAGAATTCAATGATCTTACAACAGAAGGACTTGAACACCCTAACACAGAAGAAGTGGAAAAAATTGACTTTATGAAAGCAATAGAGTCCCTTAAACAATATGTAAAAAACACCCTTATAGAAATGGATGAGAAGTATAACAAAAAGTTTGAAGAATTGAGTAAATACGTACATGAGACCCTGGGAAACCAAGAAAAAATGAACAAACAGGTAATGGAAACAGTTCAAGAATTGAAAACTGAAATGGAAGCAAGGAAGAAAGCACAAACTGGGGACCAGCTGGATACGGAAAATCTAGGTCAACGAGCAGAGCCTACAGAAACAAGCATAATCAATAGAATACAAGAAATAGAAGAAAGAATCTCAGATTCTGAAGACACCATAGAGAAAATAAACGCACTGATCAAAGAAAACAGCAAAGCCAACAAATTCTCATCACAAAACATTCAGGAAATATGGGACACAATAAAAAGACCAAACCTGAGAATAATAGGAATAGAAGAAGGGGAAGAATTACAGCTCAAAGGCCCAGAAAATATATTTAACAAAATTATGGAAGAAAACTTTCCCAACATAAAGAAAGATATTCCTTTGAATATCCAAGAAGCATACAGAACACCAAACAGACTGGATCAAAGAAAAGCATCCCCTCGCCATATAATAATCAAAACACAAAATATACAGGTTAAAGAAAGAATATTAAGAGCTGCAAAGGAAAAAGGCCAAGTAACTTATAAAGGTAAACCGATCAGACTTACACCTGACTTCTCTATGGAAACCATGAAAGCCAGAAGGTCCTGGATAGAGGTTCTTCAAAAACTAAGAGACCATGGATGCAAACCCAAACTTCTATACCCAGCCAAGCTAGTATTCACTATCAATGGAGAAAACAAGACATTCCAGGATAAGAACAAATTTAAACAATACGTAGCCACAAATCCAGCGCTACAGAAAGTAATAGAAGGAAAATCGCAACCCAAGGAATCCAACATTGCCAACACTGACTACAATAACTCAGGAATCTAGCGAACCTTCACCAGTACAACTCAAAGAAGGGACACACACAAACTCTACTACCGAAAACAGTAAGAATAACCGGAGTAAACAACCACTGGTCACTAATATCACTTAATATTAATGGTCTCAATTCACCTATAAAAAGGCACAGGCTAAGGGATTGGATACGAAAACAGGATCCAACATTCTGCTGTTTGCAAGAAACACATCTCAACCACAAAGACAGGCATCTACTCAGAGTAAAAGGTTGGGAAAAGGTCTTTCAAGCAAATGGTCCTAACAAAAAAGCAGGTGTGGCCATACTAATTTCCAACAAAACTGACTTCAAACTAAAATCAATCAGAAGAGATCGAGATGGACACTTTATACTCATAACAGGAACAATTCATCAGGATGACATCTCAATCCTGAATATCTATGCCCCTAATATAAAAGCACCCACTTATGTAAAAGAAATATTTCTAAAACTCAAGGCAGACATAAAACCACACACACTAATAGTAGGAGACTTCAACACACCTCTCTCTCCAATGGACAGGTCAATCAGACAGAAACCTAATAGAGAATTAAGAGAATTATTGGAGGTAATGAAGCAAATGGACTTAACAGACATCTACAGAACACTCCACCCAAATAGGAAAGAATATACCTTCTTCTCTGCAGCTCATGGAACCTTCTCAAAAATTGACCATATACTCGGAAACAAAGGAAACCTCCACAGATACAAAAGAATATCAGTGTCCACCTGTGTCTTATCAGATCACCACGGATTAAAGTTAGATGGCAACAACTATGCTACCCCCAGAAAGCCGACAAACTCATGGAAACTGAACAGTCAACTACTGAACCACACCTGGGTCAAGGAAGAAATTAAGAAAGAAATTAAAGTCTTCCTTGAATTTAATGAAAATAAAGAGACAACATACTCAAACCTATGGGACACGATGAAAGCAGTGCTAAGAGGAAAGTTCATAGCACTAAGTGCCCACTTAAAGAAAACAGAGAAAGCATACATTGGGGACTTAATGGCACACCTGAAAGCTTTAGAAAAAAAAGAAGCAGAGGTGCCCAGAAGGAGTAGAAGACTGGAAATAATCAAACTGAGGGCAGAAATCAACAAAATAGAAACACAGAAAACAGTCCAAAGAATCAATGAAACAAAAAGTTGGTTCTTGGAGAAAATCAACAAGATCGACAAACCCCTATCCAAACTAACTAAACAACAGAGAGAGAACACGCAAATAAATAAAATCAGAAATGAAAGGGGGGACATAACCACAGACACAGAGGAAATCCAGAGAATCATTAGATCTTACTATAAAAGCCTGTATGCCACAAAACTGGAAAATGCAAAAGAAATGGACATTTTTTTAGATAAGTACCATATACCAAAGCTAAACCAAGACCAGGTGAATGATCTAAATAGACCTGTTAGTCGCGAAGAACTAGAAACTGTTATCAAAAATCTCCCTTCCAAAAAAAGCCCAGGACCAGATGGGTTCAACGCAGAATTCTACCAGAACTTCCAAGAAGAGCTAATACCTATACTCCTTAACGTATTTCACAATATAGAAACAGAAAAGTCATTGCCAAATTCCTTTTATGAAGCTACAGTTACCCTGATACCAAAACCACACAAAGACCCAACCAAGAAAGAGAATTACAGGCCTATCTCACTCATGAATATCGACGCAAAAATTCTCAATAAAATACTGGCAAACCGAATTCAAGAACACATCAGAAAAATTATCCATTATGATCAAGTAGGCTTCATCCCAGAGATGCAGGGCTGGTTCAACATACGCAAATCTATCAATGTAATCCACCATATAAATAGACTGAAAGAAAAAAACCATATGATCATTTCATTAGATGCGGAAAAAGCATTCGACAAAATTCAACACCCCTTTATGATAAAGGTCTTGGAGAGAATAGGGATACAAGGGTCATACCTAAATATAATAAAAGCTATCTACAGCAAACCGACAGCTAACATTAAATTAAATGGAGAAAAACTCAAAGCCATCCCACTAAAATCAGGAACAAGACAAGGATGTCCACTCTCTCCATACCTCTTCAATATAGTGCTTGAAGTTCTAGCAATAGCAATAAGACAACATAAGGGGATCAAGGGGATTCGTATTGGAAAGGAAGAAGTTAAGCTTTCGTTATTTGCAGATGACATGATAGTATACATAAGCGACCCCAAAAATTCTACCAAAGAACTCCTACAGCTGATAAACACCTTTAGTAGCGTGGCTGGATACAAGATCAACTCCAAAAAATCAGTTGCCTTCCTATACACTAAGGATAAGGAAACAGAGAGGGAAATCACAGAAGCATCACCTTTCACGATAGCCACAAAGAGCATAAAATATCTTGGGGTAACCCTGACCAAGGAAGTGAAAGATCTATTTGACAAGAACTTCAAGTCTTTGAAGAAAGAAATAGAGGAGGACACCAGAAAATGGAAGGACCTCCCTTGCTCTTGGATTGGGAGGATCAACATAGTAAAAATGGCAATTCTACCAAAAGCAATCTATAGATTCAATGCAATCCCCATCAAAATCCCATCAAAATTCTTCACAGATCTGGAGAAGACAATAATCAACTTTATATGGAAAAACAAAAAACCCAGGATAGCCAAAACAATCTTATACAATAAAGGAACGTCTGGAGGCATTACCATCCCTGACTTCAAACTCTATTACAGAGCTACAGTATTGAAAACAGCTTGGTATTGGCATAAAAACAGAGAAGTCGACCAATGGAATCGAATAGAAGACCCTGACTTTAACCCACAAACATATGAACACCTGATTTTCGATAAAGGAGCTAAAAGTATACAATGGAAAAAAGAGAGCATCTTCAACAAATTGTGCTGGCAAAACTGGATGTCAATCTGTAGAAGAATGAAAATAGACCCATATCTATCACCATGCACAAAACTCAAGTCCAAGTGGGTGAAAGACCTCAATATCAGTCCAAACACACTGAACCTGATTGAAGAGAAAGTGGGAAGTACTCTACAACACGTGGGCACAGGAGACCACTTCCTACGTATAACCCCAGCAGCACAGACAGTAAGGGCCTCATTGAATAAATGGGACCTCCTGAGACTGAGAAGCTTCTGTAAAGCAAAGGACACTGTTGCTAAGACAGAAAGGCAACCCACTGACTGGGAGAAGATCTTCACCAACCCCACAACTGACAAAGGTCTGATCTCCAAAATATATAAAGAACTCAAGAAACTAGACCGTAAAAGGCTAATCAACCCAATTATAAAATGGGGCACTGAGTTGAACAGAGATCTCTCAACAGAAGAAGTTCAAATGGCCAAAAGACACCTAAGGTCATGCTCAACTTCCTTAGCGATCAGGGAAATGCAAATCAAGACAACTTTAAGATACCATCTTACACCTGTCAGAATGGCGAAAATCAAAAACACCAATGATAGCCTTTGCTGGAGAGGTTGTGGAGAAAGGGGTACACTCATCCATTGCTGGTGGGAATGCAAACTTGTGCAACCACTCTGGAAAGCAGTGTGGAGGTTTCTCAGGAAATTTGGGATCAACCTACCCATGGACCCAGCAATACCACTCTTGGGAATATACCCAAGAGAGGCCTTATCACACAACAAAAGTATATGCTCTACTATGTTTATAGCAGCATTGTTTGTAATAGCCAGAACCTGGAAACAACCTAGATGCCCTTCAATTGAAGAATGGATGAAGAAAGTATGGAATATATACATATTAGAGTACTACTCAGCAGTAAAAAACAAGGACTTCTTGAAGTTTGCAGGCAAATGGATGGAAATAGAAAACACTATCCTGAGTGAGGTAAGCCAGACCCAAAAAGAGGAACATGGGATGTACTCACTCATATTTGGTTTCTAGCTATAAATAAAGGACATTGAGCCTATAATTTGTGATCTTACAGAAGCTAAATAAGAAGGAGAACCCAAAGAAGAAACATATAGGCATCCTCCTGAATATTAACCTTCATCAGGCGATGAAAGGAGACAGAGACATAGATCCACATTGAAGCACGGGACTGAAATCTCAAGATCCAAATCAGGAGCAGAAGGAGAGAGAGCATTAGCAAGGAACTCAGGACCTCGAGGGGTGCACCCACACACTGAGTCAATGGGGATGTTCTATCGGGAACTCACCAAGGCCATTTTGCCTGAGTCTGAAAAAAGCCCAGGATAAAACGGGTCTCGCTGAACATAGTGGACAAGGAGGACTACTGAGAACTCAAGAACAATGTCAATGGGTTTTTGAGCCTACTGCATGTATTGGTTTTGTGGGAGCCTAAGCAGTTTGGATGCTCACCTTACTAGACCTGGAGGGAGGTGGTTGGTCCATGGACTTCCCACAGAGCAGGGAACCCTGATTGCTTTTTGGGCTGACGAGGGCAGGGGACTTGACTGGTGGAGGGGGAGGGAAATGGAAGGCAGAGGTGGGGAAGAGACAGAAATCTTTAATAAATAAATATATAAATAAAAAATAAAGAAAATGATGACAAAATTCTCACATAAGCCAATTTTGCTACAATCCAGAGCCTTTTATTATGATATTTTAACTTTTGACTTGACCTGCTATCTGCTTTTTTAAATTTGTAAACATCCATAGACTGAGATTTGGTTTGTTTCATAAAAAGTAAATTCACGAAAAGTAATTGAGGTACTTTTTTCATAATAAAATAGTTATTATCCACACATCTATTAAGTTCCTTGTTGAATGACTCTCCCTTTGTCCATTCTCTCTGAGGCTCCACATTTTTAAATCAAGAGATGCAGCAAGTACTAAACACAGTCATGCTTTTTTGTTGTTGTTGTTGTTAAATGGTACAGAGGGAAAAAAAAGATAATTCAATAAAAATTATAAAAGCAACAAGACAACCAGTTTTATAGTTATATGTTTATACCTTTTATTATTGTTTTCGTCAGACTTGCTCACACTATATAGCCTAGGCAAATCACTTAGCATATACTAAATGCTTAGTAATACTTTTGTTTTATTTTGTTTTTGGTTTTTCAAGACAAGATTTCTCTCCAGCTTTGGAGCCTGTCCTAGAACTAGCTCTTGTAGACCAGGCTGGCCACAAATTCACAGAGATTTACCTGCCAAGTGGTGGGATTAAAGATCTGTGCCACCACCTCCCAGCAATAATACTGTTTTTAGACATGTTTTCTTGCTCAATATGTAAGCATTCTAAGAGGTTAATACTATAATAAAATCTATCATCATAAACTGTTTTGTTCTAATATGGATAAAAGAATAATATACCAGAATAATCAGGATTCAACAAAGGTGTCTTGGACCTTTAATGCTGCTGCTTTAGAGTCCTTAAATCTACACTAAAAAGAGCAGATCATCCTAAAAGTAGAAGAATCAGGTATCATATAAAGCAATATTTGTCACATACAAATGCTAAGTTATCAGAGTATAAGATTGTATTAATAGACTTTGCAATTAAAATCTCTGGTAATCATTGCATATAATACATGTAATATGAGATACGCCAAAAAAAATGCTACTTAAATTACTGGGTAAGCATAATGAAATATATGCAAAGTATAACAGGGTGTATGAAATCCATACAACAACTTTGGTATTGATCTTATCTTTATATGCTTAGTTATTATCTATTTTGACAGATTCATGTATGTATATGATACATTTTGGTAATATATTCACATTACCCTCGTTCCTTCCCTTCTCCCTCTTAGTGAACGTTTTCTTCTTCCTACTAAATTAAAGTTCTCCTCCTACTTTCACATTCTTGCTGTCTGTCATCTCCATATGTGCTTATGTGAGATGATGAATTTCTTTAGGGTTGCTTAGAAGATTAGGGGTGAGGAATTATTTAGTTAAGCATGGCCAGCTAACTTTGAAGTAAGTATTCTGCTCTCACAGGTAGCCATTAACTGCTAATGCATCCTCAAGATGGAGTGGGGCCACAATCACAGTATAGAGAGTGAACCTGACATCTCCCTTCATTATTTAATAGTGATAGATCTTTAAGAATTCTCCTTATGGTCTAGAATTTTCCTTCATTAAGTACTTATGAGACAAACTGTCCTCTTGTATTACATGAGGTCTGGAGATAATGAATAAAAAGTGTGTGGCAAATGTCGGTCACTCTATTAATCCCCTCAAAGATCTTGATGGTGAAGATTCCTGAACAGATAATGATTTAGAGATACCTATACCTGTAGCAGCATTAATTTAAAGCAGGAAGCTATGGACCTCTTTAAAAATTTACATATGTTACATAAGTTTGAAAGAGTGATATATATTTTATACACATTATTAAGAGAGACAAGCTTTAATAGCTAGTAAAACAGAAACAGAATATAACGAATGCATGTCTTGGTTTCAAATATGTAAATCACATAAATATTAAACAATGCATCTTAAGTGACTGAGGCAATTTATATATTTTCATAGTTGTTTTAATCCATAGTATAACATATAAAAGTGTGCATTCATGCAATTTTTCATTCACTTTCTCCCACAATTATCTTCTTTAGTGTCATGAATTCTTATGTTCATACTAACTGTTACTTCTAGAGTACAGAACTCATCATTGGTGAAGCTTCCCTTGAGACAAATGAGAAGTCATTCCTTGGCTTTGTTACTGTTGGTATAATGGACATCTGTCCCAGTGACAAATACCCACTTTAGGAGGTATATATCTGTATCTTAGATTACTATGAAGGCACAGGGAATCAGTCAATGTTCCATCCACTTTTAGAAGACAGAGGCAATCTGTGTCCCTTATCAGGAAGACTTGGAAAGCACAAACTCATTAAGTATGGATTCTCATATGTTTCAGAGTCCAAACAGCAGCAAGATGTCCTATGCATATTTAGACCTATAGTTAGTTTCTTCTTCCTCCCTTTGTATATGGACTGGGATCATAAATAATTTTGAAAAATATAAAGTAACAAACAAGAAGTTGTAAAAGAATGCTGTGTATCCACAATGTCATGTTAGAAAACAGGAGAAAGATAAAAACAAGTATAGTCTGAGATTGCTTGTTTCATTCCTGGATGCCCAGACCCAAAATAACTACAAAAACTATATTAATTAAAATACTGTTTGTCCTATTAGCTCAGGCTTCTTGTGCACTATTACATCTTATACTAACCTATTCCTATTATTTTGGATTTTACCATGAGGCTCGTGGTTTACTGGTAATTTTCTGGGGCATCTGTTTTCTTCCATAGTTACATAGGATCTCCTTGACACTGCCTACTTCTCTATATCTCTTTTCACATTTTCCACCTGGATATATTCTGCTCTGCCACAAGCCCAAAGTAACTTCTTTATTAACCAATAATAATAAAAAAATATTCATGTTCATCCGGGCGGTGGTGGCGCACGCCTTTAATCCCAGCACTTGGGAGGCAGAGGCAGGCGGATCTCTGTGAGTTCGAGACAAGCCTGGTCTACAAGAGCTAGTCCCAGGACAGGCTCCAAAACCATAGAGAAACCTTGTCTCGAAAAACAAAACAAAAAAAAAAAAATTCATGGCATACAGATGAAATCCCACATCTCCTCCCATTTTCTGTCTAAATAAAAAGGAAGGTTTTAAATTTAAA
>NW_026068178.1:926103-942286 GCF_014885135.2 Alexandromys fortis | reverse complement strand
CATATAACAAAATTGACTTTAAATTTGTATCAATAAACCAATAGTCATATCAATGTAATGTAGTTATCTCTATAGCATATCCCCCTTTAAATGTAAACAAACATTCATAAACAATCATTTAGGGAATTTGGGCATTGTTCTCTAGACTGCTTCATCCTGATTATGGGCTTTTTAAACAGGTCTTTCATGGGATATTTTTGTGGTAGGTGCATCTCAACCTCCAGTCCTAAAGCTTCTCATGGATTTTGGACCATCTGGGCCATTGCTTCAGAAGGTCTTGCTTGGTCAAACCATATTATCTAGTAAGGAATTCACAGTTTTTTTTTTTTTATCATCTGTGGAAACAACAGCTGAATTTATTTTCCAAAGCAACATATCCTTAGACCCAAATTTTGAAGTCAAGATACCTTTAAAATATTTATGTTGATTTATCTTAGCAGCCTGTACACTGAAATGTCTCTCTGTACTTAATTCATTCATAGTCAAAAAATTCAAAGGAAACAAAATAATATATATAACTATGCAACCTATTGTTTTTTTTTTACTTCTTTAATCTATGACTGTCTTTATCCTGTCTCTTTAAAGACTTTATTTTTTTTATAATAGTCTGTACTCTTTTTCCTCTCTCCCCCCAGTCTATGCACATTTATTCAACACTGTGACCCATTCAGAGGTCCTTTTTTAATCCGAATTTGTCTTTATTATGTATCTTTAATCATTTTCTGGAAAGGAGTATCTTTTTTAAAATGCTAATCAGGCATGCCTACAACCAACTTGGTGGCCCTGCCTGCTTGCTTTGCCCACTTTAGCATGAAGGAGTCATGTTTATTGTCAGTTATATGATCCATGTTATCTGTCCCAAATCCAGACATGCAGTGGGTTCTCTTTGCCATCAATCAACCTGTAGCACCATGCTCATAAACATCATTCAAGTTCTCTATAGCTAGACCCCCGAAAAAGCCATGTAAGTTTATCTGAAAAAAATATGCAGCTACCAGGAAGCTGCACTAAACTCTGTTCTCTTGTGTCTAGATTTCCTTCTCAAGCACTTTTAGGTTTTATGTGGATGTAGTTATCCCATGTTGGCCGCCATTTTGTAGTAGGAGATTGCATGTTTGTTTTCTGGCCACACATACCCAAAATAATCACACAGAAACTATACTAATTAAGCACTGCTTGACCTATTAGCTCAGGCTTCTTGTTAACTAACTCTTAAATCTTAAATTAACCCATTCCTATTATTTTGCATTTTATAATGAGGCTTGTGGTTTACTGTTCATATTCCAGGACATCTGTCTTCTTCAGCAGCTACATGGTATCTCCTTGACTCTGCTGATTCTCTCTATCTCTGTTCAGATTTTCTGCCTGGCTATATTCTGTCCTGCCATAGGCTCAAAGAAGCTCTTTACTAACCAATGGCATTAAAACATATTCATATTATACAGAAGTAAATCCCACATCAGAGAAACATCTGAGTGTGTACAACTCTCAGACATGTAAGCATAGACATTTTGGATCTTCTAACCTTATTGAATATAATTGAATGAATAATTCTAGGGAACACCATCTAATCACACATCTGAACTAAGAGAAATAACAAATTAAAGTTGTTATAAATCACTTGATTGAGGAAAAGCATGCTGCACATTTGGTTACTAGAATTTCTAAACTGTCTCACTGTTTTCTTTCCTAAAATAAAGATTTTTCACAAGACTGAGGTCATTATATTTTTAAAACATGACATCATTAAGAGAGAATTTCTAGCAGTTTTGGGTTTCACTGCTAAAATGGGTTTACTTATTTAATAACTTTGTGGGAAAAATAAACAACACATTCTTTTAGAATCCTGTAGCTCAACACATCACATTTGTCTTCTTACCCAGCTCATCTTTTCTCAGCTTTTCTTTCCCACACCAACTGTAGAAATTCAGAATTTTGCTTTCACATTTTCTTGCTTCATATCTTTTCATGCATTTGCCATCTAGTTCTCTGTCACAATCAAATATTTATTATTTGTTCTTTGTTTGTTGATATCCTTGAATTACAAAGAAATGATACAAAACCATACACTTATAAGTTTTATATTGCAAATCCACCAATGTGCCAAACAGGATAAATGAATGGGTTTTTCATTTAATACACCCATACCACCTGACAGCCAGCTCCAGTTATGAAATTGGTATTTTCTTTCACTACACATGTATATATCTTTGTTCATAAATTTAAAGTAAGTAGATTGCACATGTTAATTAAATGTGATTTGCACGAGTTTCTGAAATTATTTATGATTATAAATGTGGATGGCATACACCTCAGGTTCTGTATGATAGTAGGCGTACGCTTTAGATATTCAGATATTTTCATGTGTATGTGTGTATATATACTTGCGCTTATAAATAAATATGGAAACAGTTTTAAATATGCATGCAGAGAATATGCATACAATATGAATGAATTTATGGTGTGAACATTCATGATTATATGTATATGAACATGAAGACTATATATTTGATAAAGGGCTTATTTAAAATAATTAGGGAACTAATGAGCTGTTTTGTGGGTAAAGGTATTTGCTGCCAAACTTGTCAACATGAGTGGATCCTAGAAACCTATAAGGTGTCCTGAAATAACCAACTCCCTCAAGTTTACCTTGATCCAGCAAGTAAAACCACAACAGGTTTAAACGCGATTCAGAAAATATTTTGAAGAAGAGACTGGCACCTGAAAGTTCTCCTCTGACTTTCACATACTTACCATGGGACATGCAGTCCTGTATACCAACATATTAGTAAATTAGTTTTCAAAAATAAAAATTTAAATTCTTCTCCATATTTTCACCAAGTAGATACTCATATTCTTGATTTAAGCATCTTTGCCTGGATTCAGTATTCTATGTATTCATCTGCAAGCTTATTTCTGGGATGTGATATTGCTATAGAAAGGCATCAACAATCACTTAAATAAATGTATCAAACACATCAGTATCATTATGAAGCCCTTAACAAGAAAATACTGGCAAGGGAGATGTAAATAAGTTAGTATTTAACAAAACTGGGCTCTAATATTTTAGATTGCCTTTACTGAGACAATGAAATTCCCATTCAAGGTCTTGGATAACAACATTTGACCTCTGAAAGGTGCCACATGAGGTCCACTAATTAAAGACAAGTGTATTTCTATGAAGCCATTGATGACATTACTTGCTGACTGAATACCCTTTCTGGACTGCTAAATGAGCAAGCCCAGAGTTAGCAGCCATCACTAGTATGCAATGAATTACTTGCTTCCTTTCCACACTGCACCCTTAGGATGCCATAATGGCTAATGTGCTTTATTTTTTCTAGGTTTAGCAATCACACAATATAATGATGCTACAAAGTTTCCATTGTCTTACCTTGGAGACTTCTGCCTGCTCAATATGTTCAGTGGGTGTGCTTGTGAGGTCCCAGTCTCATCAAGAAATTCCAACCTCAAACAAACCAGCAACGCTTTTCTGTAATTCACTGTTTAATCCTCAGTGCAAACTTTTTAAGCATCTGAAACACACTCAGAAATCTCCCAGTTTACTAATCAGCCTGGTTATAAATACCATGTAATGCAGCATTTAAGAGGGCTGTAACAACAAAGTGTCTCATCATTGTCAGTCATGTGCATGTCTCAGTTCATTTTCTCTTTTCCATAAGGATGGAACACCATTGTGAGCATCCCAGTTTCGAAGATGATAGAATGAAGATTATGAGTAAATTGAAGTTTTCAAAATGGGGAATATCCAAACCAAAACCTGAATCTGCCTTACATACTTTTTTCAAATATTTATTTCATGCTTCTTTTATGTGTATTTGTGTTTGTCTGTGTCAGTATATGCCATATGTGTGTGGGCACCCGAGAAGGCCAGAAGTGTCAGATCCCAAGAGGTGTGTGAATTAACCAACATGAGTTCTGGGAACCAATTCTGGGTCTTCTGCAATAGGCTGCAAGTGATCTTATCCACTTCTAAGCAATCACTCCAGTCCTCTCTTTCTTACATACATGCATTCTTTCATAATGTATTTGCAGTTCATGTGCTGGGACACACATTAGTAGCTAGGATTTTAGCATTTTACAGTCACCCAAGAAGAGACACTTGAATGTCATATTCTGAATGTCATATTGCATTTCATGGAAAGTTTAGTGGACAGGAGGGATAAGGGGTACTTTAGGAGAGACCATCATGAGGGATCAGAGAAAAGGAAAAGGATAACTTGCATTTTATATAAATATTTCAGAAAGTAGAAATAGGGGACAAAATGAAAAACATAAAGGAACAGAAAATTTTTCTTTAAATGTCTTAACTAGCTGAAACTTCTGAAAAGTGAAGGTGTTGACAACAGACTAGGTTTCTTTTTCAATGTCAGCTTAGTTCAGAAAGGTCAAAGATTCTGCAAGTATACAAATATGACAATATAGAAGTTGTAGCTTATAGAAATTCACATCTATTTGATGTGATTATGTTCTGGGGGACAACAGTCTTGTATTGGTTTAATAAAATGCTGATTGGTTAGTAGCCAGGCAGAAAGTATAGGTGGGGCAACCAGAAGAGAATTCTGGGAAGGTGAAAGGCTCAGTCTGTATTCATCATAGAGGAAGCCAGACATAGAGGAAGCAAAATGAGAATGCCTCAATGATAATAGGTACTAAGCCACATTGCTGGCACACACAAGAATTATGGGATAATACAAGATGTAAGAGTTAATAAGAAGCCTAAGCTAATAGGCCAACCAGTTTATAATTAGTGTAGACTGCTGTTAGTTTCTTTGGAACTGAATGGCTGCAGGATCTAGCAGGACAGAAATCTTTGTCAATACTTATGCAATAATATAGCAATAAAATGAATGCATGAATAAAAGAATGGATATAGACAATGTAGGAAATGCAAGTCTGTGGCAAATAGAAAAGACCAAGTAAGGAAAAATCTAAAAAAAAAAATTAAAAAATGCATATATGTAATAATAGTCTTTGTCCAAATATTTACATAATAGGTTTAATAAATTATTCACTTAATATCCTTATGACTCTAAACTTAGTAAAATTAAACTTTCATTTCATCACTTAAACAATGTATTAAATTTTATTAATGATGTGGCTTTAAAGCACAAAAAATTACTTTAGGTGGTTTTGCATCATTTATTGAAAACTGACATGTGAATGGTTTTCTCTTATGTGTTTATCTCATCATTTCATGAGGTGTTCTCACTACTTTATATGTTATTACATTTATTAACAAAGTTTTTATTCTTGTTTTCATGTGTTTATGACATCATTGCATATAATATTACTGCATTTCAATATTCTCCCAACTTTTCAGAAGGGGACAAGCTACAAAAAGTTTAAATGAAATATTCAGAAGTTTCCGAGACCATTTTCTCCCCAACATAAATGGGGGGCAGCTGATTTTGCTGAAATTGTAAGAAAACAAATTGACCTCCTGGAAACTTACCATTATGCTCTAGTGTTTCTATGACAATTCAAGTCTAATTACATTGGTAGATGATAGAGTTCAGGGGCTTCTGAATGAAGAACTGCTGGCTACAAGAGCTAAAGACAGAAATTTTTAGGGCACACAGAGATCCCACATTGAATAGCAAAAAGAAATAAAGAATGATACAACTACAGGTATTATGGATGTTTTTCTAAACCACCTATGTAATTGCAGGCAAACAGAGGAAGGTACCAAGTCTTTCTTTAAGGAAAAAAAAAAAAAAGCTGAGATAATAGGCACTTCTTCAAACCCTGAATCTCACATTTAAGTATGAACAACACATTCTAATTACCATCACTGTTGCAGCATTCATCACCAGTCTGCATTGTAATAAGAGGTAATAGAATGCATTGTCCCTTTCTTACACTAAATGTGTCAAGTACCATAAATAGGACAATTGGCATAATTGCTGTAAATCCCAGGGTATGTGTGTGTGAGTGGGTGGTAGTGGGGAAAATGTTCACCTAACACTCACTCACAATATTGCAAGATGAATTTACATAATTGGCTCTAAAAATGGTATGTCACCATTAAATGTTATCAACAGTGATGCTCTGCTTCTCTATCACCCATCCCCCCCTTCAAAGGAGGGAGTATTGCTGCCATTTTCATTGCATTCCTTTCAGCCTTTTTATTTTAATTCTGGAAGCTAATTAAACACACAAAATAGGGATGACATTATTGGAAGCAGAGTGATTAAATTTGTTAAAATAAACTTTCTTTAATTACCTCGAGGTGAGAAAGGAGGTCAGGAAACACCATATTTTCCTGGCAAATGTAAGAAAAAGTGAAATTAAAATACCATCTAACATATTAATATTTCAGAACATGCCTTGACATGTAGGAAGGAAGAAGCCAGAATAACCTATCTGACAGATATTTCAAACATTGATCACTAGAAAAGAAATGATGAATTTGTAACACTATCTTAAAGGACCCTAAAGCAAACAGTATATATGAAGTAAGGTAAACCCTCTTCCCTGTCCAAAGAAATGAGCTAGGAACAGAAGAAATTTATAATTTTTTTCCAGAAAGAGGAAGGTTATGGATACACTGGAGAACTGACCACTGTGGTATAATCTTGAAGTTAATCTCTCACTCCATATTTTTTACTTGTTCAGATTATTCTCATCTGCAAAACATGTGACATATTCATAGACACTCTAATCTCATGCTGCAAAGATTAATTCTTTATTCTTTTACATATATTGATGCTCAAGCTATGCTTCTTGAAAATTAGATTAATTCTCTATTAAAGTAAGGCCTATCATAATTTTTTTTAATTTCCTATAAAGGGCCTACTTGTCACAAGTGTTCAATTTTGAACACAATTCCTTTTAAGTTCTTGTGCTCATTTTGACTCACTTTCAACAAATATTTGCAAGAAATTTTTAAAAGTTTAAATGATTCTCTTCAGTCCATTGCTAAATCAGCTTTATGATCTTCTTAGTGCTGATAGGAGAAAATCAAATGTTGATAGTAGATTTTAAAGGCTCATTTTAATCTTGCCATCATCTAAGGTACCCACTTCATTGCTAATCTCCCTTCATATCCTACCTCTTACATATATGTCTTTGTCTCTAATTTCTCTATTCTAAGGGTTTTTTTTCCAACCCTTCACCTCCTATTCCCCAATATTTTCTGGCATGAGTTCACAAAAATGATTCAATTTACTTGTGAAAATGTTAACATATTTTATCAATTACATGACTAATTGTAACAAAATACCTGACAACAACTTAGGAAATTTCTATTTGGCTCGACACTTGCTTGAGCATACAGTCGATCGTGATGAGGACAGCATGGCACTAGATGTCATAGGCGGGTGGTCATACTGCATCCATAGCATGTCATAGGCGGTGCATCCATAGCATGTCATAGGCGGTGCATCCATAGCATGTCATAGCATGTCATAGGCGGGTGGTCATACTGCATCCATAGCATGGAAGCAGAGACAGAAATGAATGTTCATGCACAGTTCACTTACACCTTCGTATGCAGTCTTAGGGTCTTAGAATGGTGCCACCTACATTTAGAGTGGGTCTTACTATCTCAATTAACCTCATCTAGTAATTGTTCACAAACACATGGTGCAGCTGGTGTCTAAGCTGATTCTCCTTTGTTCTATCAAGATGACATTCAACAATAACCACTAGATGCATGTAGACTGGATCTTGCCCACCTCTTGACTTCCTGAACTAGTTTTCGGGTTGCTACACCTCATCATCAGGGAACCAAGTTTTTCATATACTTGTCAAGGAAACATTTGAGTCTATTTCACTCTTTTATTATCTACCTAAATAGTATCCTTTAGGTTTCTTTGTTTTTACACTGTCAAAAATACATTTTGCATTTTTTCAATTTCTGAATTCTATGAGATTAGAAAATGTTTCTCACATATGATCACTGTTTGGAATTACCTTTACTTAGGACTTAATCAGGATGAATTGCTCAATAAATACCTATATAATGAATGAACAGTACCTATTTACATAATGAAAATAGTTTGTTGAATTTGTTGCTTTTTCTGGTGGCAGGATTAGAGTAAATCCAGTATTGTCTTTAAAAGTTATCTTACAGAGTTTGTGTTTTTATTCTTTCTTTGCTTAATTAATGTCATTGTGATTAGCTTTATTTTTACCAATCTTAATTGCAAATATCTGATTATTTAATTCTAATTTAATAAATCTTTTAAACAAATAAATAAATGCTTCAAAACAATAGACTTTAAATTTCTATGAGAAATTTTAAATTAGGAAGGAAGATCCCATTGAGGAACATGTGAGAAATATCTGTGGTCTACAGTCGTATTTTTGAAATTCTTGTTGTGAATGAACTTAATGTAGGTTTTCAGGTTTTATATCACACTTTAAGTTTTTTTAGCCAAAATTTATTTATCTTATCTATTTTAACATTGACAAAATGCTTTGGAAATAATATTGAAAGAAGAATAAAATGGGACTTACGGAGAAAAGATGAATATTTAACAATTGTATATTTTCTGTTTATCATTTGTAAAAGTCTATCAGAGTTAACTCCACTTCATTTTGTATTTCTTTTCTTTGCAGTAAGCATGTAGACACTTTTCTGTCAGACTTATTAAGCTAGTATTTTGCAACTTGGAATACAACAGGCATCAAGAGAGATGGTTTTCTCTGTAGTATATTCAATCCAACATTCTCTCACTAAGTGAGTATATTATCATTTTGTTTTGATGTTTGTTATTTTCTTTCATTACCATGGTAAAGTATATTTGGCTGTCACTCTAACTTGCCTTGCTTGTGACAGCTATTCTCAGTCATTGGAGTCAGGGATCATTTAGTAGTTGATTTTGACCACTAGCACCAGTCAAGATACAGATTTTCCATCTTGCCTTGAACTGCAAATGGTCGTAGAGCCATCTGTGCCTTGGATATAGACTCATTATTGAAGAAACTGAGGAAAGAAATAACTGTTAGCGAACTAGTATAAAAATTATGTTGATTGAAAGTAATAAATCTTTTCCAAGACACCTTTGGTCTTTACAATATTTATTCTTTCTTTAATTTTGTAGAAGAAGGACGCATCAGTGAAAATGCTTACTTGCATTCATTTAGAGCTGAGCAACATTTCCGGAACTCAGATACTTCCATACAGGCGAAATGATCATGTACTTCCAGTTATGTGTCTGGCTGTGCAGATGGTAGAGAACTTTTCATAAGAAATCTACTTTGCAGAGCTCATATACAATTCTATTTGAAGAAACAAGAAATATAGGACAGAACTTATTCTTTGCTGAAAAAAGATCATACGTGTGTGTGTGTCTGTCTGTCTGTCTGTATCACAGACTGGTAACCTGATCGACAGAGATGATACAGAATCCTCTCAGCAATTCATAATTTCTCTGTACTCTGTTATGCCTTGACAGCCTTTATTATTTGGAAAAACTTATTTAAAGGGTCTAAGGCACCTAAAGTAATAAGTGTTCTTAAAGAAGCATATTTGTCTTGTTTCTCTAGAAGACAGTGAGGTATTCTTTGCTAGAAATGCTACAGAAATGTGAAGGAACTCGATAGACAAGATACATGATTATTGCAGCTCATGTGATTTAAAGTCATTCTGAAGTACTCTTATTTAAGCTTTCTAAATGCTATGACATTGAAGAAAAAATGTCTGCCTCATTACTGTGCTCAGTAAGTTCTTCCTTTTTCTTTTCTTGGTAAAGCTGATTTTCCCCCTTTTCCCCAGCCATACAAGATATTTCTATAACATAATGTGTTTGACTATACATTTATTACATAGCTAAAAACACATTGTCTCCTGTAGCACAAGGTAAATGTCGTTGTTTCTAAAATATTCTTCTAGTAACAGCTGTCCCTGCATTTTTTGACAGAATTGATTGAAAATTCATCCATTCCCACCGTACTACACAAATATTTCCAACATTACCTTCTAGTTTTTGGTATTGTATGTCAATGATCTTATTTCTGTACAAAATATGCCTGTGAATGTTTCCTGATTTGTCTATCAATATTATTGACAACACCAGTGAGCATGAAGCTATAAACTGGTAAGTACATTTGTTGAAGCTTTAGCTTGTAAAGTTTAAAAATTTGTCTCATTGCAACTCAGTTATTCTTTTTCATTTAATAACTGAAAAGTACTGAGTGTTAGCCAAGTTCACCCACAAATGAGGATGGTTTTCTCTGGATTTGAATCAAGGTAAACATGACGTTTCAAATTCTAGTCTTCTTAAATATCACATCAGAGCCTATTATCATCACATGTTTGAGACACAAGCCTTAACCAAATATTTTTTGAACTGCAAAAACCTGGAGAATCACATGGAAGAGCTCTTTGGTCTAGTTATATTCAAATTACTACACAATGCAAATTAGTGGGGTCCAGACTAATGAGGCCCAGGCAGAGTTCTGTCGGTACTGCTTGCAGATGTTATTATGATCTATTATTATAGCTAATAATAATCATAATTACAATCTGAACTGTGTGTCTTGGTTACATAATTTTCTCTGATTCAGTTCAAAACTGAAAACTAAATTAAGATATGATATTACCTGATGATTCCACTAACATTTATTTTAGATAAATTGAATAGTTGAAGAAAAACAGAAAACCCTGTACCAAAATCTATTTTGTGGTGATATGAAATGAAATGAAACTAAAAATTGATTGCCATATCATACCTCTGAGCCATGTTTTCAAGAAACAAAGACAATTATTTAACACCTACTATGTGCTAAGTGACTTATCTCATTTGACTTTCCAGGACATAAACAGAGGTAACAAACACTGTGACTTGTGTACTCACTAAATAATCCAAGATTTACAACTAAGAAAACATAAGGTCATTTAAGAGAAATAGAGCATAGTACAGGAAACCTGGCAGAAAGTACTACTGTTCTGTGGTTCAGGGAGAAAATACTTACACATCTGTGATAGAAGAATATACAATAAAGATTGGGAGATGTCTTTATTTACCCTTCCATTTCCTAGTTACTCCTGAATTATGATGCATCGGTCTTGTTGTTTTAATACCAATGGTGGGAAAATTAGACTTAAGTAGAGGCAGAATATTATTATCAATTATGTGTTAAGAAACTTCTAAACATAAACACACACACACACAGAGAGAGAGAGAGAGAGAGAGAGAGAGAGAGAGAGAGAGAGAGAGAGAGAAGTTTGATAGGGTTTGTATCAGTTGCATATTCTTTGTCCTGCCTAGGTCCATGGTCTAGAATCATGTTCCTCTGTGAAACATGAAGAAGAACATTTAAGGATCAAATGAAAGTAAAAAATTCAAAAGATTTCCACATTCTTGAATGAGTTAACATTTTCAAGTACATACAGAATTCTTCTATGTATGGGTAAATTATTTTATTACATGATATTAAAAAACACGGCTACCTGTTTGCTTTACCTCTTCTGTGTGAGAAAGTGACTCACACCAATGCTGAATGGAATTACAGAGTAATGGAGAGAAGTTACTACCTCCAAAGAGAGTAACATATTTGTTTTCGCCTACAAAATGATTTCTAATAGCACAGTAAGTACAACTGGCATACCTTATCAAAGGGAAAATGTAGGGATACCATTTCTTAGTGAGTCCACACTCCCTTCTTTTCTCCTAATAGTAATAAAAGCATATTTGATTCTTATGCACACTTTTAATAAGTTTAATATTGTTTATATCAATTGGATAGAATTTGTGCTTCCTAGATCCTTGACCTAAAATCATATTACTCTCAGTTTTACATTGAGATTGGAAAATGTTTAGGAGTTAGGATCTAATGAAAGTTAACAAAATAGATCTTCACATTCTTGAATGAGTTAATACATCTCAAGTACATAGATAATTTTCCTATGTCTTGGTAAATTCTTGTAATTGTATGATATTATAAAGCAAGATTATCCGTTTATTTGGCCTCTTCTATACAAGGGTGATTCCAAGTTTGTTTTTTTTCTTATTGTAATACAAGTATCAGTGTCATCTTCTCTAGATATCTTAGCTAGGAGAAGTATGAGATAACCTCTTTTATTTAAATGATCAGCATCCAGTATTAGTATTATGGTAAAACAATATAAAATAGACACAGACAAGTATCAAGATACAGATGTGTCTATGTTTCTTCATGAGCAAATTCTGAAGATACCTTCCAAAATGATGTCTCTCTCTCNTTATATAGCATTTCAGAACCACCTTTGTATTGCATCTCTGGTATTCAAGTAGAAACAGCACAAAACAATAGTTAGAGCTTGACTGTTGTTATCTAGTTAAAAGAGAGTTTATCACAAAATAAGGATAAATTTATTTTTCCCTAAGGAAATTTTATGTATGTTGTCTAGAAATTACTTTTTTTCATCAAAGTGTGACTTTAGTGAACATTCTACACCAAGACAATATGGGCAACATGAAGTAAATCGTCAAACATATCTCAATTTTTGTGCAAACACAAAAGTTGAACGGAAGAAGAAAAAGCATTGTATAAAAGAGCAGTCTTTTATGCATATGGCATAGCTATCTACTTGGTAGGTTTAGTTGACTTAGCTTCAAGACACATCACCAACAATTAATAGAGTTTAAAGCTAAAACTTTTTCATTCTCTTGAATGCCACCTGATTCTTTTTCATTCAGCCTCCCCATTTGACTGGCTGGTGTTGATAGTCTTGTTCAGATGAAGAAATGAAAATGTTAAATGTACACATTGGCAATGCTGAAGCATGCTTGGTCACCCTATTTATGGCGATTCTGTTGAACTGCCCATATTTAGTTTCATGGTCTAATTAGATGAAAATGACTGACCAGGTCTCATCTTTAAGAAGGCACCAGAACTCTAAACAGATGCTTGTGAGTCACCATGTGGTTGCTGAGAATTGAGCTCAGTACTCTCAATCACTGAGCCATATCTCCAGCCTGTTACCACCATCACTGTTGTCTCCTAGATTCTTCATTGTTATCAACACTTACTTACTAATCTTGGCCCATGTGTCATTATATTTTTCAGCATATTTTTATGTGAATTCAGCTCTCTAACAAGTGCTCCTTTACTTATATTTTTACAGTAATTATAATTTACCCCTGTCACATTTTTCAGATTTTGATAATGACTTGAAGTCCCTAGTTTTGTTTACTTGTGGCTATATTTTGTCTTTTTTTTTCTTTCTCTAAAAATATCATAAACTTTTGATGTCAGGAAATACACCTTAAAAGTTCATTTTTATAACAGTTTTAGTATGAGATTTCAAAGACTGAATATTCTATTTCCTTCATTTTTTTCTTTTAAAAAGTTAAGAATAGCTTTAATAAGATCTCCTTAATCAAAATCACTGATATTTTCAATAGTAGATTCAATAGTTAATATCTTGGTTCAGAGGAGACTCCCTTCATGCTATATCTGTTCATTTGTAGCACACATGCTTACTATTTGGGACAGTTGCTATGGAAAGTAAGGTTCCTTTCCCTAGCATATAGCATATATTAAAACAAGTAAACAAGGAAGTTGTATTAGCTACTGATCCACTCTGGATCTTCTCATCTAACAAGCCTATAATAAAATATGTTACTCTCAAAAGATCTCAAGAAAATAATTACAGCAGAGTTTGACCCTACCTCTTACTGCTTATTTACTAATACCTGATAATATCTCCTCTTTTCTTTTAAGATCTTATCTGCTGTTTATAAAGAACTTGGGGGGGTGTGGATATTTATTATTGAAATATATTGACTGGGCTTTCTTCCTTCTCTAGACTCCTTTCACCAGGAGAGAAAAATGACCATGTATGAGAAACAAAAATTGGAATGTGATCAAAATATTCTCACAATGTCTGCAATGTCTTTTTAAGTACAATAAGTGACACAGGTCTTTTATTTTAACCAGCTACTTAACATGTGGATACTTTTTCCGAATTTGTTTTTGTTTATAATTCAGAATATAGGAGTCATTATATCCATCTAATGGAAATGGGCGAGGGAGGCTGGAATGAGAAGATAATAACAAAAATGGAGCTTGGAGACTATAGTACTTCCAAGTCCGAGCATGTCACATACAGCTGTCTGCATGCTTTTAGAGAAGTAAACACCATTTTCTACTTTTCTTTGAAATAGTTTTGACTTTGTTTTCCTCATTTCTTATGTTTTGCATATAATAAAAAGTCTTTTGATTTCCTCTAACAGAAGGCAGCAGACATAGAATCCAGTTCTGCTCTATTGCCTTGTAGCAATTGGAATTTCTTTACTACATCTCTTGCATTCTTTTCTCTTAATTGGAACATGAGAGCTCGCTTATAAGGAAAAGAGCAATGTAAAGAGCTGTAGGGATTTTTCAGGTGAAAGAATAAATGTGTGCAGTAGACAAAACCAAGAATAAGCAATGAGTATTAAACTATTTTCTTTACTGGTGACTAGCTTATTTTTAATTTTAGATTATTTATATTATAAGTTTTTTTATTTATGTTATGGCTATGAAAGAGCTCTCAATCAATCTCTCTACTCTGAATTTTTATATTTTATCTACATGTTCTCATTGGTGTCCCAAACTGTAGATTGGTAATGCATTTCAAGGCATGTACACAGACACTTACCTACAAAGAAATCTTAATTGTGATAGCATTTACAGCTGTCCAAACCCAAGACATATTAAATCCCAGCACAGGGATGACACTTGTGTATAAAATTGCATTACTAGCTGTAGGACTACTGACAATTATTAGCTACAGAGAGATTTTTAGAATTTTCTTTAGAAGTGCAGACTCTGGATGGTCAGCAGCAGTTGTCCAGTGGAAGACCACCTACCCGATAACTTTTGTACAGCACAAACTTGTCTTGAAGGGAAAAACAAATAAGTAATCAAAAATAACAATGACAAGAAACACAGCATTTGATGGGAAGGGAAGGGAATGGATCTGAAAAGTAGGGGCTATGTATGATCAGCACAAATTATATTAAGCTGTAATTGGAGGTTCCTCTCCCACTCACCAGTTCCTGAAGTAAAAAACACAGAGGTTTAATATTACTTATACATGCTTGCCCGATGGATCAGGCTTATTATTAGCTAGCACTTACATTTAAATTAATCTATATTTTCTATCTGTGCTTTGCCATGTATATCATGGCTTGTGGCATCATGTTTTGCATAATGGCTTCCACAGAGGGTGGCTGACATATGACAGACCCTGCTCTTTTTCTCCTGTATTTCTTCTCCTGCCTGGTGCATCCTGTTTTTTCACAGTCCCAAGAAGATTTATTTATAAACCAATGAGAGCAACACATATTCACAGCATAGAGAAAGACCATCCCACAACATCAAACTCTATAAAAGTCTCAAAAAGCTAATCAAGAAATAAAAACAAAAATATAAAATTTAAGAAAATAGACAAATGCTCTATTTTCTACTTAGTTTTACATATGACTGACTGGCGCCAGGGTTGGCTAAAATTTATAATGTGAATTTCACAAATATGACTCTGAATTTTGAATTGATATTGAACTTGAATGCCACAAATATGAATTTGTAGGGATAAAAATTGAATGCTAGGATTCACAGCCACTTTAAACATGCAAATAAAGTAAATATTGTCAACTTCTAAATCACTACTTTCAAAAACATTAAACTAACATTTTCAAATTCCTGAAATAAAATCATGCTCTTCTAGTAAGATACTGTGAAAGCCACAAAACAGAGATGATAGGAACTCAGTTACTCTTCCCACATTGATTTCCAGCCAAGAGTGTGCCACCATATGGTCCAACCATGGCTTATACCCTCACCATGGGCACAAAACAGGACCACCTGATCATGGACACACAAAACTATGAACCATGGCAATTGTTTTTCATTTTTTTATAATTTTATAACTTCAAATTTTATAATTTGATTCCTGCAGGTATCTCTTTTTTAAATATAATTTTTTATTGAAAAAAAACGATTTCTGCTTCCTCCCCGCCTCCCATTTCCCTCCCCATCCCCCTTTTCCCCCCTCCTCCCTCTCCTCTCCCCCTCCCCCCACTTCTCTCCCCCTCCCTCTCCAGTCTGAGAGGCAGTCAGGGTTCCCTGCCCTGTGGAAAGTCCAAAGTCCTCCCCGCTCCATCCTCGTCTAGGAAGGTGAACATCCAAACTGGCTAGGCTCCCACAAAGCCAGAACATGAAGTAGGATCAAAACCCAGTGGCA
>NW_026068178.1:917445-924428 GCF_014885135.2 Alexandromys fortis | reverse complement strand
GCCCGATCATATGACAGGGGCATTTGTTCAACTATGTTCATAGCAGCATTATTTGTAATAGCCAGAACCTGGAAACAACCTAGATGTCCTTCAATGGAAGAATGGATGAAGAAAGTGTGGAATATATACACATTAGAATACTACTCAGCGGTAAAAAACAATGACTTCTCGAATTTTGCATGCAAATGGATGGAAATAGAAAACACTATCCTGAGTGAGGTAACCCAGACCCAAAAAGATGAACATGGGATGTACTCACTCATAATTGCTGGTATCTCTTAGAGTGTGGAAAGCTCAGTAGTCCAGCCAATGTCCCCAATTGAGGAACTGAATGCATCTTCCAAAGTTTTAAGTCTCCCCTACACGCACTTGGTCCTAAAAGTTTGAGCAGCTTGTCCTAAATTATACGTCTTTCTTTAATGTTTAGATAGAAATTATGTTGTGTGGGTCTCTCTAGAGTGATGCTTTCTATCACAGTCTAAAACAGAGTGTGCTCATGGATATCATTCACCACAATGCTCTTAAGTCACACTAACCTGGACTTCACTGGGGAAAAGCTCACAATGCTTTAGCAGTGACATAAGAGGCAGTATCATACGACCTTCTCAGGTTGACAAAGTCCAATTTCAAACTCTATTGTTTGGTGAGTTTGTCAAAATATCAAGTTCCTAACAAATGAAAACCTACTTTTCCTCATCATTTTTTCATTGGCAAGATATGGAAGATAACATTTATCATAAGAAGTAATCTGTAAAATGCAGATAATATTGGGATTAACCTTATAAAGATATAAACTATTTGATCTTTGTACAGTACAATGTCAATGAATAAGTGAACGTAAGGTGTGTTTTTCCTTTAGGACTGCTTAGCTTTTCTCCCATGGAACTTGCTGCTTTTTCTTCCTGTAGACTGGGAAGCTAATAAGATTAGACAATAAGTAAATTTGCAAAAATGACAATTGCTGCTAATTCCCTAATACAGATAGTGTGGATCTAAATGGGTGCTCAGTAAACATTTGATGAATGAAAAATTGTTGTAGTAGCAAATCAATATTTTAAGAAAGACCATTGTCGGTGATCTCCCAATAGATCAGCCCCATTGTCTCAGTGGGTGGGTGCACCCCTCAAGGCCAGCTGGACTGTGACTGAAAAAGCATGGGATAAAACCGGACTCTCTGATCATGGCGAACAATGAGGGCTGATGAGAATCCAAGGTCAATGGCACGGGGGGTTTTGATCCTACTTCATGTTCCGGCTTGGTGGGAGCCTAGCCAGTTTAGATGTTCACCTTCCTAGACATGGACGGAGGGGGGAGGACCTTGGACTTTCCACAGGGCAGGGAACCCTGACTGCTCTTTGGATTGGAGAGGGAGGGGGAGAGGAGGGGGGGGAAGGGAAGAAGAATGGGAGGAGGGGGAGGGAAATGGGAGGCTGGGAGGGGGCAGAGACTTTTTTTTATTTTCCTTTTCTCAATAAAAAAAAAGAAAACATACTTTAAAAAAATAAAAAAAATAAAGACTATTGTCAAATTCACCAAGCCTTCCTTAGTTCAAGAAAGCTGCTTATATGTCAGTGACTATGAGTCAGTGGAAAAGGAGGAAATATGATGTTCTAGTTAAATAAGGTAAGATGGAAATTATTAGTTTGTTTTCATAGTCCTTCATAAGTATTTTGAGGGGCTTTAGAATTGGCTCGGTAGTAAAGAACAACCGCTATTCTCACAAGAGACAAGATTTTGATTCCCAACACCAACATCATGACTTACATCCTTCTGTAACTCCAGACCTGTGGGATTTGACACCCTTTACTGACCTGCACAAGCACCAGGTACCCTTGTGGTACACATTAAAACATGCACAAAGGATATTCAACTAAATAAAATATTAAATAAAACTTTTTAAAAAGCTGTAAGTTAATTCGCATTTGCAAGTTGCTTTTAATGCTCCTTAAAATAATAGAGATCTGAAGGACAACAAGCTGGTTGCTGTGAGTTCAGTTCTGTGTTGGAGTGCTAGGACAGCACCCTAGACAATAGCTTTCTTCTCTGGACTGGATAACCTTAGCTGAGTTTTTTAGGAAAAGGAAACTGAGTGCCACAGTTCAGAAAGAAAGGATTCTGCATGCAGAAGTCTAAATTCATTAAGGATTTCAAGTTCATCAATTTTCCACCTTCAACAGCATAACTTACAAATATCATAAAGAAAGATTGAGTAGTGATTACATGTTTGTTTGTCTATCTGTTTGTTTATAGCTAGTGCTATAAATCTTATCCTTGGCACCAATCACTAGGTGTAAAGTTTATTTTTTATTTACTTTATTTCTCATCATGTAAAAAATTTCATTTTCCTTATAACATATAGGAAAAACAATGACACGTCCTTCAAAGATCAATGTGAACACTACATGAAATAAATGCATGAAACCTTTTGACATGGTTCCTGCTAGATCATAAGTACAGATTCTCAGAGGTTTCTGTTATTGGTATGATTGCATTTGAGTTTATATTTCATGGGGTGAAGTCATATAAACTTGAGGTATAAAAAGCCATAAAATGCAGGTTAAAATCATCTCTGTTTCTGAAATAATGAAGAACAGAGTATAGATGTAAACTGTGGAAAAGATCACATTAATGATATAGCTCATGGCTCTAAGGATTCAGGCTTTCATAACCAGAGAGTGCAAAAATAGAGATGTTTGCTTTCCTTTTCTTTCTTTCTTTTTGCTTTGCTTACCTGTCACTCAGAGGAGCTTGTGTGGGTCTTTAAATCCCTATAAATCAATTCATAAAGGTGACCTGGCCCAATATCTCTCTCTAAGAAGGAAACATTGCTTGTGACATGATATATTCCCTAGCCAATATTCCCCATTTCCCTGCCAAAATGAGGGCCGTTTTCATGGTGTGATGGAAAGAGAATGCCACATGTAATTAGAGAGAATGAGCAGAGAGGAAGAGAAAAGGCTGTGAGCATGCCACCGTGCTGGCAGAAGTCTCCCAGGAACAGAAGGCGATACATTGTGACAGATGCCTTTGTTATGTTGTTTGTTAAACATGGTGTGGCTGCATTTCACAACATTTCTGAATCTGCCCCTGCATTCCTGGACATTTTGACAGTAGGGAATAGAATTTTTTGGAACTTGGTACAGAAAATTAGGGGTAGAAAGCAAGAAAGGGACAGTAATATTGATGCAGTTTAGTGAGTTAAAGTCATCTTTACCTAAATATATAACCCTCATAAAATCACTGGCTATTTTACTGTTTGCGAGTCACAGCTTCAGAGGTATGAGTTCTGTGCCTTTTTGCATTCAAATCAGATGAATATGTTAGTAGCAGAAGTATGCCTAACTATTTTAAATAATATCCCAAGATAGAAATGGGATAAATCACTATCCAAACTCTCTAGGGAATCACAGTTCAGTTGAAGCATGAAAACACAGAGAATATATGTGCATATACATACATATACATACTAGCAGATAGCACTAATTATGAATAGGTAAAACTTTTACTAAAAGAAAGTACAAAAGTAATATGCAATTAAATATGAATTTAATTAAATTTACAACACAGTCAAAATGCGAAGTAAATTTGAAAGTTATGTTTTATGTAATCAATATCTGAATGTATGTATTATGAAGTATACATTTCCAATTAAAAATTCAATAAAGATTTTAGATTTTTTTCCAAATATTTAGTTTATGGTAAAAATTAAATGGCAATGGAAACTCAAAAAAAAAATCAGGAAAGTATATCACAGAAGAGACAATTACAAAACAGACCTCAGAAGATACTATAAGCCAATTAATTAAATAGATCTTTAGCAAGAAGAAAAGAGAGTGATAAAATACATTAAGAAAAGCTTTTTATTGTTGCACACAAACTCACAGTGCCAAGAAGCACTAGCTAACAGATATTTACAGAACATTTCATACAAACACAAAAAAATGAAAGAATATTCCTCATTTTCTGCGCTTCACGGATATATCTTCAAAAATGACCACATAAGCCAACACAAAGTAAGTCTCAACAATTGCAAGAAAAATTAAATCATTCCCTGTATTCCACCAGACTGTCACAATTAAAATTGGATATTGACAACAGCATAAAATTTTCAGACTCATGGAAACTGCACAACTCTCTACTGATTGAGAAATAAGTTGAGACAGAAATATGGGAACTAAAGACTTCCAAAAGTTCAATGAAATTGATTTACGAAATACTTAAACTTATTGATCACACAAAAAAAAAAAATCACTTCTAGGAGGCCAGTTCATATCATTAAGTGCCTACATTAAAAAAAATAGAAAAAAAAAACTGGAGAGATTTCACATTAGCAACTTAACAGCACTCCTGAAAGCTCTAGAATAAGAAGAAAATTACACTCCAAAAAAAATGGACAGGAAGAAATAATCACTCAGAACTGACTTCAGTAAAATAGAATCGAAGGGAACAAAATAATGAATTAATGAATAAAAATAGTTGATTCTTGGAGGAAATCAGTAAGATAGTCAAAAGCCTAATCCATATTAACCAAAGGACAGAGAATATTCTTTTTACCAAAATTTAAAATGAAAAATATACATAACACCAGGCATTGAGGAAATCAAGAGAATCATAAGGACTTGTTTTAAAATCCTGTACTCCACTACATTGGAAAATCTAAAAGAAAAAGATAATTTCCTCAATAGAAAACACTTACCAAAGTTAAATCAAGATCAGATAATCAATTTAAAGAGAGCTAGTGAAATAGAAGTAATAATAATAATAAAAAAATCTCCCAACCAAAACCAGCATATGGGCTATCAGTTCAATGCAGAATTCTACCAGATACTCAATGATGATTTAACACCAATACTCCTCAAACTAATCCAAGAAACATAAACAGAAAAAAAATATTATCTAATTCTCTTAATGATGCCACAGTAACTCTTATAACCACACCACAAAAATGCCAGTGTAGTATGAACTATAATTGATCTTAATAATAAACACCCAGAGTCAGATATGAGGGTTAATGCTGAAAGATCAGAGAAGTAGAGAAGCCAGCCACTGATTCTTACCTCCACTGAATCCTCAGACCAAAGTGGCCATCCACTTCCTACAAATCCTCTGACTGAATGCTCTAAGATCCTGTCTTCTACTGCCTTATATTCCTATCTCTGTGCAGAAAAAGACACCTTTCTGTCTCCACCTTCCTAGTGCTGAAATGAAAGCAGTGTGACTCCCAAGTATGGGGGTTAAAGGTGTGAACCACCACCAACTGAATTTGTTTCTCTTTGAGATTGGGTCAATCTAGTGTAACCCAGGGTGGGTGGCCTTGAACTCACAGAATACACCTGCCTCTGTCTTCAGGTGCTGGGATTAAAGGTGTGTGTGTCACCACTGTCTGGCCTCTATGGCTAACTAGTGGTTAGCTCTGCACTCTGCTCTTCAGTCAAGCTTTATTTGTTAGATCACAAGCAAAATATCACAACATATTAGGAAGTAAAGAGTATTGCAAATCAAAATCTAGTAGCAAAAGTACTCAATAAATTATTTGCTAACCAAATTTCAGAATACATGAAAAAGTACATGCCCCATAATGAATTAGTCTTCATCACAGAGACAAAGAGATGGTTCAGTATAGAAAAATTAACTAATATAATCCATCAAATAAGCAAAATTTAAAAACAAACAAACACATAATCATCTTATCAGAAGAAAAAAAAATGTTTTTTGACAATTCCAACACCCTTGTATGATAAAAGTCCTGAAGATACTCTGGGTAAAAGCAGCATACCTTAATATAATAAAGGCAATTTCCAGCAAGTTTATAGCAAATACCAACAGAAATGGGTGAGACTCTCAAACCAGTTACACTAAAATCAGGAATAAAACAGGGTTGTTTACTCCATATACATTCAATATAGTACTTGAAGTCTTAGCTAGAAAAACAAGAAAACCGAGATCAAGGTGTTACAAGTTGGAAAGGAAAAAGTGAACGTACTATTATTTGAAGATGATGTGATACTATATAACATTTGTGACATGAAAATTCCACATGGAAACTTCCACAACTGATAAATTACTTCAGCAAACTGGCTGGATAAAAAATAAATGGAAAGATATCAGCTGTTCTTGTATACAAATGATAAATCAGCTGAGAAAGAAATAGGGAAACAATGTCCTTCATAATAGCCACAAATAATGAAATAAGTAAGAAATACCCATAAGACAAGAACTTCCAGCTTTTGAAAATAAAAATTGGAGAAGATATCAGAAGGTGGAAAGATCTCCCATGGTCATAGATTGATAAGATTAAAAGTAAAAATAGCCACCATACCAAAGTAATCTGTAGATTCAACACATTTTTCATCAAAAACTGGACACAATTACTTACAGAACTTAAAAGAAAAATATACAATTTCATATGGAAAAACAAAAAGCCCAGAATATATAAAACACAACTGTACAATAAAAGAACTTCTAGAGGAATCACCACCGCTCATTTCCAGCTGCACTACAGAGCTATAATAATAAAAATTGCATGATATTGGCCTAAAGTAGTCAGACACATCAATGGAACCAAATCAAATACCCAAATGTAAATACAAATACAAACCTGATTTTTGGATACCTGATATTTGATAATGAATTAAGAAATATACATTGAAAAAATATTTTCAACAAATTATCCTGTTCTAACTGAGTGGCAACATGTAGAAAAAATGTAAATAGATGCATAACTATTTCTCTGAACAAAACTCAAGTCCACATGGATCAAAGACCTCAACATAAAACTAGATACACAGAACCTGATAGAACAGAAAGTGGGGAATAGCATTGAGTATTTCCATTGATTGACAAAGGAAAAAGCTTCCTGAACAGAACAATAGTTTCACAATCACTAAGATAAAAAATTGATAAATGAAATTTTATGAAACTGAAAAACTTTTGTAAGGCAATGATCACTGCCTTTTGGACAAAATGGCAGTGTATAGAATAGG
>NW_026068178.1:912773-917399 GCF_014885135.2 Alexandromys fortis | reverse complement strand
TATATATCCTCAAGAAATTCGAGAGAGAAAAAAAAAAACAAATAATGTAGGTACCCTTATGGTAAACAAGTGTATGGGTGAGATCTGATAGAAACAGAGAACCAGAATGGTCATGTGCTGTGGCAGCTGAGGTTTGTTTTAATATCCATGGCCAAGCAAATCGTTTTAAAAATATCCTATATCAATAAAATAAAAATAAAACTGGGGTACAGATATGTAGTTGTTTGAAAGAGAAAGACTCCCAAAGGAAGTGGCACTACTAGAAGGTGTGGTCTTGTTAAAGTAGATTTGACCTTGTCAGAGGAAGTGTGTCACTGTGGGGGGTGGCCTTTGAGGTCTTCTATGCTTAAGCTATGTCCAGTGTCACTCTTCATTTCTTCTTGCAGCCGATCAAGATGTGAAATTCTAATTTCCTACTTCAGCACCATTTCTACCTGCACATTGCTATGGTCCCTTCATGATGGTAATGTACTAAACCTCTGAAATTGTAAATTATTAAAATGAAATGTTTTACTTCATAAAGGTTCCTATGATTATGGTGTCTATTCACAACAATTGAAAACCTAGTTAAGACAGAAGAGGGTAGCAGGGACTGAGATATTGCTCTGATAGTACTGACCTTGACATTTGAAAGAATATTGATAAGGAATATGCTTAGTGGGAGATACTACTAGGACCATGGAAGATTTAAACTACGGAGTACCGGCACAAGAGCTTTCAAAGAAGAAATATTTTAGTATCCTGCCTAGAGATAATTTTTATGATATTTTGGTGAGGAATGTGACTGCACTTTGTCTTTGTCTGAAAAGTCTGCCTGAAGCTAAAAAAGGAAATTTGGACTAATTGTATTGGCTAAGGAAATAACAAAACAGTATAGTATAGACTGTTATCTATTTAACAGTGTTTACTATAATGAAGATTTTTAATGAAAAGGAGCATGCTAAGCAGGGAAAATACAAAATGTATAATTTGAGGAGTAAAGAAACACCAGACAGTCGTATGACGCTAAATTCTGTATTCAAGGAGATAAACAGATTAAGAAAAAAATAACATCTTGAATTCTGCAGGCAAATGGATGGAGCTAGAAAGCTTCATTTTGAGTATGGTAACCCAGACCCAGATAGACAATTATCGCGTGTACTCACTCATAACTGGTTTTTAAACATAAAGCAAAGAAAACCAGCAGACAAATCATAATCCCAGAGAATCTAGACAACAGTGAGGAGGGCCCTGAGAGAGACATACATAGGTCTAATCTATATGTTAAGTAGAAAAAGACAAGATCTCTTGAGTAAATTGGAGAATGGGGACTTTGGGTGAGGGTAGAAGGAGAGGGGATAGACAGGAAGGGAGCAGGGAAAATGTAAAGCTCAATTAAAATAAATAAAATAAGAAAAAATAAATTAAATAAAGAGAATGGTGACCTCTAGGCAAGATACTACCCAGCTAATTTTCCAACTTGTAAAAGAGAACTGAAGAAATGCTTGGAACTGATTGTGGTGGTAGATGTCTTCAATCCCAGCACTTCAGAGGCAGAGGCAGGCAGAACTCCAATTTGATATCAGCCTGATGTTTCAGGACATCCAAGTTTTGATAGTGAAAGGAAGCATTGAAAACAGCGAGTTGGTGAGGATAGTACAAAGGGGCTACATTACAGCTCTAGTAAGCAGCAGAACTTGGCAGATTCAGCACATGGTGCTAGATTTATAATCAAGGATAGAAGAAAGGGGTTAGTGGAATCTTCCTCTACATCTAAGGAAAGCAGGTGAGGGCAGGAATTGTCAGAAATGTCCAGGAATGGGGTCCTAGAGAGGCCATTGCATGATGTTGTGGAGGTGAATACTACACTACCTTGGAGAACCCAAGATGTTGGAGTTGCCAGAGCCATTGCACACCTGCCTAGGAGATCTACTAACAGGAAATGCAGCAACACAAAAGAAAGAAGTGTATTTCAGTCAGCAAATCTGAAAGGATTTGGAGGTCTGAAGAGTGTTTTCACATCAGACATGAAGATGCAAAATTTAGACTATGCCCAACTGTTTTTTAGTCTTGCTGTGGTCCAGGATTTCTTCATGATGATCTCTTGCCTATGTTTTGAAATGCCAATATATGTCTAGTGTCATTATATATTGGAAGTATGTGATTTAATTTTTAATTTAAGTGACTTTAAACTTTAGAATATAGGTTTTAGACTGTTATAGACTATAGGGACTTTTGAAGTTGGACTGAATGAATTTTTGCTTTATGAAATGACTATAAGATTTTGGAGGCCAGGGAGTAGAATGTAGTGGTGTGAAAGAAAATGACACCTAAAGGGAGTGACACTATTAGGGCGTATTATCTTGTTGGAGTACATTTGGCTTGTTTCAGAAAGGGCATCACTGTAGAGGTAGGCGTTGAGTTCTCCTATTCCTAAACACTGCTCTATGTCACAGTTCCCTTTCTGTTATCTGCAGATCAAGATTTAGAGCACTGAGCTCCTTCTTCAGCACCATTTCTACCTGTGTGCTGCCATGTGCCACCATTAGAATAATGAATAAACCCTATGAAAATATTAGCTACCTCAACTAAATGTTTTCCTTTATAAGAGTTGTTGTGGTCATGGTATCTCTTCACTGTAATAGAAACCCTAACTATGAAAAATCTAAACAGAGAATTTTTAATTTAGAAAACTCAAATGGCTGATAAACACTAAGAAATGTTCAGCACTCTTAGATGAGAGGGAATTACAAATTAAAACTTCAATGAGATTCTATCTTACGCCTGTCAGAATGGCAAAGATCAATAACAGATATGACAGCTCATGTTGTCCAGAATGTGAAATAAGGGTAACACTCATCTGTTGTTGGTGGGTATTCAAACTTGTTCAGCCACTATGGAAGTCAATGTGGTGGGAATTGTTCTACCTCAAGATGAAGATATTCTACTCTTTGGCATGTACACAAAGGATCCTTCATCCTACCACAAGGGGACTTGCTCAACCATGTTCATTACTGTTCTATTCATAAAAGTCAGAAATTGGAAACAATCTAGATGCCCTTAATAAATGAATGGATAAAGGAAATGTACATATTTGCACAATGTAATATATTACTCATCTATTTTAAAAATGACATCATGAAATTTCCAGGCAAATGGATGGAAGTTGTAAATAATCATTCTGAATGAGATAAGTCAGACCCAGAAAGACAAATATAATATTCCTCTACTTATATATGGACATTAGTTGTTAAATAAGTGATAAACATGGTGAAGTCCACAGAGAGAGAGATAACAGATACAGTGGGATACATGAATTTCCCTGGAATGTGGAAATAGCATGGATTTTCTGAGCAGACTGGGGGCTGGTGGTGGGTAGGAATGGGAATATCAAGTGAGGAGAGTGAGAGATGTGGTTGAGTAAGGGAATACAGGGAGAGTGAAGGAAAACCTAAGGAAGGCAACCAAATAATGGGGGGAGAAGTTCCAACTGGTCATCTCTGTCACCAAATTAAGTTTGCAGTACTACAACTTGGTTTTGTCAAATTGAGTTACTGTCCAAAGAGGTCCCTTGGAAAATTCCAGATCATCCAGGCTGTGGCTAAGAGTATTGTTGAATATTAGTTTAAGATGTCTTACATCGTTTATGCTATATTTGTTTAATGATATAAATGTGTATTGCATTCTTTTATGTTGCATTTGTTTAACTCCATAAAGCTGTGTTATTTTGCCTGTCTTTAACACCCTACTGGTATAATAAATAGATTAATGGCCAATAGTTAGGCAGGAAAAAAGATTGGCAGGGCTGGCATGTTGACAGAATAAGTAGTAGATATCTAGGGAAAATAGGGGAGTTAAGACAAAGGAGCAAGTCAAGGAAGAGAGGAGAATGCCAGGGGCCAGTCACCCAGGCACACAGCCAACCACAGAGTAAGAAGAGAAGAAAGATATGTAGATGAAGATAGGTAAAAACCACAGAGGTAAAATGTAGTTAAAGAGAAATGAAATAACTTATGTTAGAAAATCTTGGTAGAAACAAGCCAAGCTATGGTTGGCACTCATAAGTAAGAACAAGTCTCCATGTATTTTATGGGGAATGGGTTGTGGCCCCAAAAAGAATTAAACAACAACAACAAAAACCCTCACAATTCTACAAAAGTACAAGTTGCTCTCCATAAGCAAAGAGGAAGGCTGATTACGGAAGAAAACTCCCCCACATGTCATTAAACACTGAAAAGTGGAGCCAATGGCTATATAGAACCCTAAATCCTATGTTCTAGTGACTTTCCATAGTGATATGGAATGATATCCTGCATACTACCAAAATAGAAATATATACACCAACCCAGCCATAGCATCTATGATCTACAATAATGTTCTACCTACGAAATATGCTTTGTCAATAATTTATGGTTTGCCATTTTTCCTTCACTTTTCCTACATGTTTAGCACTGATAAAAGTTACAGACTCTAAATATTTCTGCCATTCTGTCTGCTCCACTCTAACTTCCTTTAGCTATCAATATATATAAATGAATACTTTTTCCTTATCATATATATATATATATATATATATATATATAACAAATTTAATTTTTGTTCCACTTTATCTATACTTCTTTAAATTCTGATATCTATTTCTAAGCA
>NW_026068178.1:897281-911786 GCF_014885135.2 Alexandromys fortis | reverse complement strand
GTCTTCATCAAATTCCTTCCATAAGAGCACATGGAACCCCAAGGAAGATTGAGTGAAATTTAAAAGTCAGGGGGAATGGTGGAAACCTGAGGAACAAGTCCCTCTAAATCAACTGAGAAAGTTCATATGAACACACATTTTGTGAAACATTAAGCAGAGGGCCTACACAGGTCTCAACTAGGTCTTCTACTTTTATGTTATAGCTTTCAGTTTAGTACTTTTATGGGTATTCTGGGTATATACTAGTCACTCTCTGTTTCTTGTTTCTTCTCTTAGCATATTTTTCTTCTTTGATGTTGGTTTGCCTTGTCCAACTTCCATATAATTTTTTGGTTTTATCATGTTTTATGTGTTATATTTTGACATAATCTTTTAGAAGCCCATTTCTTTTTAATGAGAGACAAAAAGGGAGTAGATCTGGATTAGAGGGGAGGTATGGAGGAACTAAGAGTAGATGGAGGGAATCTGAAACCTGGATTTACTATATGAGAAAATAATCTATTTTCAATAAATGAAGAAAGGGGAAAATAAAAACAAGTATCAGGAGACTTTTACAAAGATTATAGGGATAAATCATCATAGATACATAATTTCTGAATATTAAAAATATATTTATACAGAATTTAATGGACATTCTAAATGTGCAGTGTGACAATTGTATGGAAGTTCACTCATGTTAAAATTCTATCTGATTGATATATACACACCTAAACCCAGAAGAGTCTTTTGAGCATGATTTTAAATTCTAACTCCCTAACTGTTATTGAAATATAACCCAACTTGATCCTCACAACACATATTTCCCTTAACCAGCATTTTGTAATATATCAATCCTTGACTCTATCATTAATTTTAATACTATTTTAGCCTATCAGTTTAAATGAAACAGATTATTAACAAATCTGCCTTTTCATGAAAACAAACAATTAGCACTTGGTATACTTTCAGAGGGTATGACTTCTCCTTACAAAGCCAATTGGCTCAAAATTTCTTTTCACTGGAGTACAATGGAATCTGTTGCCCTCTATTTGATGTGGGATTATACACTGTATGTTTACCATTGGTTAATAAAGAAGCTGTTTTGGTCAATAACTTAGCAAAGTAAAGTCAGGTGGAAAATCTGAACAGAGATATAGAGAAAGAGTTGGTGGAGTCAAAGGAAGACCATATAGCTGCCAAAAGGAGAGAGATGCCAGAACCTACTAGATAAGCCACAGACTTGTGGCAACAAATAGATTAATAGAAAAGGGTTATTTTAAGATATAAGAGCTACCTATCAATATACCTAAGAGATTGGCCAAACAGTGTTGTAATTAATATAGTTTCTCTGTGATTATTTAGGTTTGAGCAGCCAGGAAACAAGCAAGCAGTCTCTGATTACATTTATTGGCACTGCATACCTATCTATCTGGTGCCTCCAAGGGCACTGAATACCTGTGGCACACAAACATACCTACAGGCAAAACACACACATAAAATAAAAATAAGTAAGTAAATATTTCCAAAAATTCTTAGTAGATTTGAGTAATGTCTAAGTTAAATATCCAAGTAACTCTTCACATTTCCACTCTTTTTTCAGTGATCTAGTACTAATTTGTGTAATTAGTGTTGTTTTGTCATAAACTAATTCATTTGATATAAAGAAACTACTAAAATTTATACATCTAGAAAAAAAAATATACGTGAATTCCAAATTATTTTCGTGGGATTATTGCACAACCTCATATTTCTATACTATAAATTTGTGTTAGGAATAAATTGAATAATATCTACTAAGTGTTTTAGAACATTATGTGTTCTCAAACATGTGAAACATGTGTTTTCTGAAGTATGACTCTAATAGTACTGTTGCCAGGCAGACACAAGGCTCTCTAATCATGTGTACACCTAAGTTCACCTACAGCAGTGCTGACCTCAAATACTTTGCCCAACCTCTTTCTGTTTTGGCTAAATAATAATCAATATTTCAGAGTCTCATACATTCTCCTCTATTTACTTTAGGAGTTAGTGCATGAAGGATGAAAGATTTTTGTAGCGGCATTTCATTTTTCCTTCTTTCTTTCTTTCTTTCTTTCTTTCTTTCTTTCTTTCTTTCTTTCTTTCTTTCTTTTTTTCTTTCTTTCTTCCTGTTTTCCCATCTCCTCATTCCTCTTCTCTCTCTTTTTCTTTTCCCATTTCTTTCCTCTCATTTTCTTTTAGTACTGAATGAATGTGATTAATTAATCCAAATCATTCTTTATTTCTTCTACCTCCATATGATTACTTCTGACCACACAAGGATATTGACTATGTCTAATTTTTAATAAACTAATTAATTGATTTTTGTACCTTTTTAATTGAAATATAATTATTTTAGTAACATTTTCCTTTTCTACCACCAGTCCCTCCTTATATCACTTTCCAGACTCCTTATTCCAAATTGGTAACTTCTTTTTCTTTGAATACATATATTCAAATATGTTAGCATACACAACATATAAATAAAACTTAAGTCGTTTTTCTTATTTGTGTATATATGCTTCTTTGGCTGGCATCTTTATATTTTATAATCAAGGTGATCTTTCTTAGGAGGTAATTTACCATCTCTGGAAATTACTAATTCTCCCTTTTTCAGAAGTTATTATTTGTTTGTAGTCTTTTCTATGGGTGGGATGCCATGTGGTTTATCAGCTTTCACATTAATATGTCTATTAATATTGTCATTCCATTGGTCTTGTTTATGCAGCCATTTCAAAGAAAGGCAGCCACACAGTAAACTTCTCATATGTGTTCTAGCTCTTATTGTCTTTTCATAGCCACTCCTTAGTTTATAATATTTCCTTGTTATAGTTGAAGTAACTGTGGTACAGATATATCCAGTGGGACTGGATACATCACAGTTCACTCATCTCTGCATTGTGCTCAATCAGGGTTTTCTGAGATGGTCTTTTGTTAGGTCCCGGATTAAATGATGAACTGACATGCCTATTTAAGATTTCAAAGTATACCTGGCCACCATGTTTTTCCAGCATTCCTGGTGGACCCTACCTGTAATGGAATATGGCTAACATATCCCACCCCGTATTTTAAACTTTTCCAGCACGTAGGCTATACTGGGCTGTCTTTCCCTAAATAATACAACCCTCAAGTTTACCCAGCCCCCTTTGTTTTCTCTGTACCCCCCTGGTCTTTTGTTCTTCTGGCTCTCCCTTTTCTCCTTCCCACTCTCCTCACACAGCCCAACTCAGGGTCATGTTCTCTCTGGACCCTCCCAGATGTCTTTGTTGCTGGCTATGCTATCCCTTTTATCTACCATAAACTTCTTTCCTTTTCTCTACTTAGGAGCAGTCATTTCCTTCCTTTTTTATTTCTTTTTTTTTTCCATTCATCTTTGCTTTAGAAAGAAACTTCTTTGATGAGGGTGACAGCTATACTTATCTGGGAGTATAAGTAAAATATTTAGAATATTGCTAAGGAATTCTGCTTCTCTAGCTGAAAATTTGAACGAGTTTCTTTGAAGCTGAATGATGGCACTATGTCACGAAGGTGGCTAAGTTTCCAGTTAGTACCAGGAATGACTTCCTTTACGTTGAATGGACCTTCAGTATATCTGGGGAACATTTGGTTACTATCACCATGGAAGTACTGTTACTGCACCTTCATGAATATTTGCATGCTGGTCAGTGTTGTGGTTCACAAATGTCACATCTGAGTAATGGTATTAATCGTCCCCCTCATTTGCAGCTATTATATTTTCTGAAACTATAGGAATTAGACCACATATTGAGAGAATTTAGGTTAGATCAAAGTTGAAAAGTTGAAGACCTGTGCTTTAAATGTGTGTTGTCTTCAGCCATAGGTGCTTACCTTCAACCTCTGAGAGGCATCCAGAGGTAACATGCACAATCTATTTTTGAGTCATTTTGAATACCTTGACTAACATTCATAAAGAGGTTTCTCAAGACTGCTCACACTTCCAACTTAAAAACCCACAGCTCTTCCCTCTGCTTATCATCGTCTTATATTAATTTTCATGTGAAATATTCTATCACTTCTTTCAAAATTTCATTTAAACTTCACCTTACTGAGTCCTACTTACATCAACCCTTTTGAAATGAAATCATCATTGGCTGAGCAACCACTGTTTCCTGCAAAAGCACTTTATGTTTTTCAATATGCTATGTAGTTTTCCTATGCCTTATATTTACTTATTTGACAGTCAGAATTAAATTCTATCAATAACTTACTTGTTACCATGGTAGTTGGTTTCTTCATAGTATATTTAATTAAAGTTTTTTGATATAAATTTAAAGAAGAATAATTGTTCTAATTTATTATGTGGCTACTGTGCTTAATAAACTGTGATATTCTCTTTATATCTTATTTGTTCTATATAAACTTTTTCAGAAAAATTATCCTCATCTGAAAGATGAGGCAACATGTAAGAAAAGGCTGAATGCCTTGAATAAAGGCACCAGTTAACAACTGAAGCACACTAGACAAAATGCACAGTTATTGTACCTCCTCCTTCTGTAAAATTCCCTTATAAAGCTTACCTAAGTCTCTTTAATTTTACATTAAACTTTTTTAATATCACTTATACTGACTCCCATTTCCCAGATGATATATTAAATTAATCAAGCATTAACAGTCTTGGTGAGAAGATGAGTGATTTTTGCATGTGGAATTGACATCAGGGTCCTTTGGCTACAGGGCTCATTTTGCTTTTCTTCTAAAACATCTTCAAAGTTTCCTGAGTTAAGTAACACAAGGAAGTAACAATGCACATGCTTTGTTTGGCCCTTGCTGCACAAGGTATTCCTAAACATATTTAATTTGGTTTGGTCTGGAAATAATTTTCCAAATTTATGCAGTGATGAATCAGCACCATTTTAATAAGATGGACATTTTCATTTTTGGAAATGCTGCCTATTCTTTTCCAGTTTACAGAGTAATCAGCACTGCATCCCATAATGCTCAGAGGTTTCCTACCATCATCAATCATCCTTCCTTTATGCACTATACTACAGCCTTCACTTGGGAGGCCTCAGCTTCTTTATAAAAGGTCATTTAATGAGCCCTTACTGTTTTGAGCACCATCCAAGGCTCCTCTTCAATCAGCTTCTCAGGGAGAGATCGAGGTGGGGGCAACAAGGTAGGTCACTTCAACTCTGTTTCCATGGTGACCCATACATGAACGTGATCTTAGCCCAGAACTTTGGACCTAATGACCCCTAATCACATCCTCTGTACTCTTGAGGACTCAGTGGCTGTGATGGCAATTTCCTGTGACTTGCTTTAATGGAATGGCTTTCAGAAAGGTAGACTTTCTGCATTAAGCAGGCAGGGCCAACCAGCATTCTCTTTATGATAAAACTTAGAACAGTCAGGGTCTTTGTAGGAATGCTGTGATCAAAGGTAAAAAAAAAAAAAAAAATCTTGCTAGGATCAAAGGTGGCAAATAGACCACTCCTGTTGGAGTATTTCAGCTCCTAATTAACCCTGATTTGACCTAATTCTGAACTATGTCATTTCTGAATTCCACATCAAGATAATGTGGAAAAGAAAACTGTCTAAAGTTTGCAGAGATAAGAAAGAAGAGCAATATTATAAGGTTAAAGATTAAATATGTCACATATTGACCTGATCAAAAGTAAGGTAGTAGTATCTGCAAGTGTACTCACTAGGAAGTAAGTATTGGTAGGTACTTTTCTTTCAATGGTTCATGTATGATGATATTCAGGAAAAAATTTGAATTATAATTTCTTTAATTAATTGTTCATCTTTTTGAAAATCTCTTTTTTGTACAACATAAAATGAAAATGATAATACTTTTATACCCAGTATTATGTAGACGCTGTTCTTTAGTTTCACAGATATGCTTTTATAAATGGGTAGAGTAATTTATAGATGGCAGCTATATTAGTGTCAGGCATATACAATTTATCATTGTAGTTGTTACCACCAATATTAATATTCAATTCATTATTAAAAATAAATTGCTGAAGATCATAAATGCTGCATAGTATTGCATTCAACATTATCACCCAAGTTTTTTGCCTCTGGAAAAATCCTGGCTAAACATGTAGAAAAATGGAGTTTCAGTTAGTCTAAGGTAAAGGGTTAAACTTTATGTTAGTTGAAATACATATTTCAATTTTCAGATTGCCAGTTGGAAGCTACTACTATATGTTGTTATGATTTAGGCTGTATTTTGAATATTTTATATGCTAGCTTAGCTTTTGTGAATATTATGATAAATTGTTAAAATCTCTATCCTCCATTATGTTAAGCCATGACTGGAATATATTCATATGATTTTTGTAATATGACTTAAAGATTTCTCTTATATAGATCATCTTCCATGATAGATGGTTATTTATAATGTTCCATTTATAAAGTCATTTATCCAGCTTATTTGAAAAATAACTTAAAAAATAGGAACCTGTCTTTAGTAGATCAGCAGTGACAACTCTTTAGAGGTTATCACTATTATACCCTTCTTCTGCATTCTATGCTTCTATTTATATTGCTTTCTTGTCTACTAGGACTTGTCAGTCTCTGCTACAATAACTCACATTTAATGAGTTATTTTAGACTGCATTCTGAATTAGGATAGACTTATTTATCTCTGAACCTGTAAGCAAAAATAAATAACACTCATCCTGTTTCTGGTAGGTAGTTGACCACAATAGTATCAAAGTAGCTAGCACACTGTACTATGTTGGCTTCATTATCGATAAGTTTTGGGGATATGCTTTTTTGTTTCTAAACATCATTATGTATGGAGGAAAAACAACATATGTAACAGAAAAAGATTGTTTGTCATCAATGTTTTTCTTTTTTGATGGTCATTCTAAGTTTTTGTCCCTGAAAAAAATAAAAACCTCCAGTTGTGTTTTTCATTCATTTCTGATAAATAGGTAACTGTCAAGCCATTGTTCCCCAGCTATAGATCCAGTTTACTACCTTTATGTGTTTTATTCATTCTATACATGACTTGGAACAATTGATTATCCAGAACAGTGAACTGTGAATATCCCCCCTTCTTGCAATTATGTAGAAAATATTTCTTCCTCTCTTGTAGACATGGTATCACATTGAGCAGCATCTGTAAAGCTATAGCCTTCTCTGGATATCACATTTGGTGTTGTGAATGCAGAGGCAGGACAATCTGGGGCTTTGATTTTAATGCATGAAGCACAGATCCATAAATTGCAGAAATAACCACCTTTGTTCACACACAACACCAAAACCCACAAAAATTAATGAGTTAATATTATGCTTATCATTGCATTTTTAAAACCAATAAGATGTACTATTTTAGTATACTCTGCCAAAGTCTGATATAAATTCATAGCTATTAAACAGAATACTAAATATCAAATTCAGATAATGTTAACTTCAGCCTGAAACAGAAAAAGAGAATACAGTATGCAAATTGATAGGATTTAGTCCTTCATGTAAATTATATTTTATTCTCTTACTTCTTAAAACAGCATTTTTTATAGGACATAATCATAGAGTTATTATTCTATACCTATAAATATACTCAGTCTTGAATGTGGTCATTACTGTTCCTGGACCTTCTTTTTTTAGCTAAAATTGTTTATTGATTCTTTGGGAATTTCACACCATCCACACCAAATTCTAGTCATTTTCTAGTCCTCCATATCTGGTCTTCAACCATGCAATGCCCCACAAAAGCAAATTTAAGAAATATTGATTATATGCAAAACAAAACACTAAACCCCTTCACAGGTCTATCTTTCTTACTTCTTCAATACTTCCTAGTGGCACTGGTAGCTTCAGTGTGTCACTCAGTATACCCTTTTGTCCCCTCAGCTTCATTTGCAAATGTTCATTGCAATAAATTGTTGGTCTTGTTTGAGGCCTTTCATTTCTGGTACACCATCAATACTGGACACTCACTGAAACTCCTCTCAGATATCCTACTGCTCTGAGTCACGGGGATCCCGTGGCTATGGTTTCACAGGCCAGTCCCTTCAGAAACACCGGCAGGTCATAGGTGGTATAGATATTGTGGTGGGCCAACTTAAAGCACTAGCCTTACATGTGGGTTTGGGTAGTAGCTGATTTGGTCTGTCTAGACTGGTGGGACCAAACCCCTTGGTGAAGGGTAGAGCCAACTCTTCTATGCCAATGCCATCAGGACAATCTCATTAATGCCTGCCCTGGTAAAGGGTGGAACCATCTCTTTTAAGTATACGGACATTTTTCCCAGAACTAACAAAGGGCAGTTCCAGATCTACATGACCCTTTCAACATGCATGGATTCTATGGCCACTAAAGTATCATGCTACATGGAGAACAACACAAACCCAGCTGCACCAGGACCATGTATCCAGATATGGTCCTCAAGAGCAGTTTGGGCCTAAATGTCACCATGGCCCTGGTTGCAGCACAGGCAACCCAGATCAGCATGGCACTAGCAGATATGACCCTCAAATACCAGCATGGTCACAGATGTTGGTTCAGAACTGAGGTATCCCTATGACCTTTGGTGTCAACACAGGCCACAAACATCAACCCTGAGGTAGTACTACAGACCCAGTCATGGTCTCCAGCAGCAACCCAGGCATGCATATCACTATGGCTCCAGTTGGCAGTGCAGGCCACCCAGATCAGCCTGGCCTCGGTGGTAGCATGACCCTCCGACACCAACATGGTCTTAGGTGGATGAACAAACCCTGGATATCCCCACAGCCCTTGGTGGTAACAGGAGCCATATACAACAACTCAAACCCTGAGTGCTGTAAGGTCACAAACTCAGGCATGTCTCTTGGGAGCAGCTTAGGTCAGATGACACCATAATCCCTGGTTTCAGTCCAGGCCACTCAGAATGACATGGTTGTAGTAGTGACACAATCCTCGGATACCATCATGGCCACAGGTGGTGGATCAGACCCCAGGAATCCACATGGCCTTTAGTGGTAGACATGAACCCAGACATGCTCTTGGCAACATCTTGAGCACAAAAGTCACCAAGGCCCTAGGTGGCAAGCAGGCCATCCATGTCAGCCTATTTTCACTGCCTTTGTTTCTTCCGTTCTGCCTCTTTCCACAGCACAGACCATGAACTGTTTTGCTTCCCTTTCTCACCCATTTTTCTACTGTATATTGGCTCATCATAATGGTGTCTATCCCAGACTGAACCACGAGTATCCAGGCAGATCTACTGATATCTTTCACCTTCCTGGGCTCTTAGGACCACAGTGGGTCTAGGGATGTTTTTAGCTATTTTTCTCTTTTGAAGAAAGATATTTAAATATTATATTTATGGAATGATCCCTAATATGTTCCAACTAAAAGATATTACAGCTTCAAAGGTGTGTTTTAAATGTCACTATGATATTAAATCTAAGGTGGGAGTCCTTGGATTACAAACAATAGTTTCTACTTGTCCCTGTATAATGTTCTTAAGTGTAGCCAGGAAAGAGGGAAGTAAAAGAGGAATAGGCTCAATTTACATTTCCTTTCTGACTTCATTTTTATTTTAGAAATAAAATTCCAACATAAAATAAGTTCATTTCCTCAGCTAAAACACAAAACCTTAGGATCCTGCTTCTTAGGCCTTTTCAATAAAATACATTGGGCATTTTTGGATATATGATATACACATAAAAGTACAGATCGTGAAATTGTCATAACTTGATAATGACAAATATTCTAAATAATGAAACATTTGTATTTTTGTACTCTGTCTCAATAACAAAACGCTAATAAAGCATAGAAAGGGACTCTTCTCTATATGATTTTTCTACCTATCTGGGTACCTATAATTTCATAGACTTTACAAAAAATAATGAAAGTAATTGCTATTATTCATGCTCTTCTTCTTTCATTATTTTCCTCAGCATTCAATTAATAGGTTGAATCCCTCCCCCTGCCATGTATATATGTGTGGATGGACTCTGTCTCATTTAGGATTTCTATTATTGTGAAAGGACTCCATGACCAGACCAACTTTTGTAAAAGAAAACATTTAATTGAGGGGGTGGCTTACAGTTTCAGAAATTCAGTCCATTATCATCATTCTGGGCAGCATGACCACTAGCAGGAGGGTAGCAATGCAGACATGGTAATAGTTACATCTTGATTAAAAGGCAGTAGGAAGTGAACTGTGACACTGGGAGTAGTTTGAACATAGAACACATGGTTCACCCTCACAGTGACACGATTCCTCCTACAAGGCCACATCTACTCCAAGGCCACACTTCCTAATATTGCCATTCCCTTTCAAAGCAATTGTCTTTCAAACTACCACAGAGTTGTACCTCTTTGTATTGTGGTAACTTAACCTCAGATATCTTCCTCTATTTTTATGCACATTAATTGCCAATAAACATGGTTCTCACTGATTTGTCTAAACTCATTGGCCAGTGGGTTTCTAGCATCTGCTTGTCTCTGCCTCCCCATACTTAGTTTACAGATCCTCACTGTTAGGCCTTTTAAGTGTGCTACATAATGTCCTCAGATCCCCATTTATGTACTGAGTTATGATCAAGCCCTCAATACATGTTATTTCAGTTTATGCTTATTGCCTGTACAGGAGTGATATCTTTAGCAATTGATTAAGTCTGAACATGGAGTTCACTCTTACAAAGTCCTTTGTAATTTGCTAACATCCTTTGTCATGAAACACCTAGATACAAGTGAATAATTGTGCATATATACCCCAGTAAACAAAAGGAATGGAACAGGTGCAAAGCTATGTAGTTTAGCCCACCTCTGTCTTAATGCATTCCTATTACCTGAGAAGATGCAGCTGCTCATATATAAAAAATTACAATGAATAAATTAATCCATGTGCTAACTATCATAAATAATTGTTTGTGTCTAGCCAATAGGAGATCTCAGCCTTGCAACCATCTACTTTAAAACCCAAGGGGTGTGTTATTTATTATTTGTGTAGGAGAGTGCTTTGACAAATGAACAAAAAGTCTGAGCTGGCTTCATTAAGAAGGATGGATATAAAGCAAAATGTCTGTGCTGAGCCATTGAAAGGGAAATGGGATAATTGCCGTGGTTACAATGAGGCTGATCAAGCTGAGAGAAACAAGTTTCAAATTGTTCCAATCAGTCCTAATCCAGCAGTGTTATTAACAGTGCTCTATCCTGGTGTGACTGCATCTGCTAACTCAAGATAATGATTTATATCACAGTTTATGAAAGTCCCAATTTGTCCTAATTCAATAAGTGAAATCCAGCAAGGCCGGCAGGAGACATATATCTTGCTATGCCTGGAATCCCCATTTCTTTCTCTTTTCTCCGCCAACAAACACCATCATGGCTGGAAGTGCAGTTGTTTGCCAAGCATTTTGTTTTGTTGTCCTACAGAGGGAGGTGATTCAGTGACTTGAAATAGGATTTCTGATTATACCATCTTCTAGTTCTAAAAGACTCAATAGGAAAAAAAAATATTTTAAGTAATCAACTTAGCAGAATCATACAATTAACTGCATTGCCACAGGAAAAATACAAAAATATTTGCATTGAGAATACACCAACATATAAAGAGAAAAGGTAGATAAAGTTCCTGGAGTTAGGTTGAAAGCTGATTGAGTAAGGATCTTTCATGAGGTTGGGAAAATAAGAGTGGATGGCCATGAGTAATTAAAGAATTTGCATTTATGTGATGAAAACTCTAATGTCTTAAAGTCAATTATGAGGATTCCACAACTCTGTGAATATAGTGATACCCATTTGACTTTACTTCTAAATCAGTTAATTATATAATATGCAAATTGTTATCTAGCTGAAGTTCTTTTAAAATAATTAATTAAATAGATATGCAGAGCAAACATTAAAATATATTTGTTTCTAGGAGCTTTGGCTCTACCACTTTTTTAATTTTTCATTTTGAACAAACTTTTATACATGCTAAATGTATTGCAATCATATGCACTCTTGTTATTTCAATTTTTGACATATTATTCTGTTCCTATACCCAGCTACAGTTCTTTCCCTCTTTCCCTCCTAATTTCATCTTCTTTTAGGGGGTGGCATTATAGACTTCATGTAGATATCTACAATTTCTATGTGTTCATATTGCCACAACCCTCTCATATCCAGAAGATAACAATTCCTATCATTCGTGTGTAGCATAAATTTTAATTTGTCTTAATAATGAAATCCGAGTTAGATATTAGTGGTTGAAAGTTGAAAAACAAGAGAAACCAAGCAGCCAGCCACTAGTTCTTACTTCTATGAAATCCTCAGACAAAAGTGCGCAAGATCCTGTCTCCACGGATCTGCTGAATGCCTTCTCTATGAAACCTTAAACTGAATCCTGAGCTACTGTCTCCTTTTGCCATATATTTCTTTCTGCATTCAACCATTCCCATCTCCAAATTTCTAATGCTGAAATTTAAGGTGTGAGCCACCACAGTTGGCTCTGTTTCTCTTTCAGACTAATTCAATCTTGTGTAGTCTAGAGTGGCCTTGAACTCACAGAGATCATCTGCTTCTGTCTCCCAAGTGCTGGGATTAGAGATGTGTGTCATCACTGGTTGGCCTCCATGTCTAACTAGTGTGGCAAAACCTGCACTCTGATCTTCAGGCAAACTTTATTTGTTAAAGCACAAACAAAATATCAGCACACTCTTATTTGTCTTTCAGGTTTTAGAATCATTTTTATCCACTTTTGTTACATTTTCTGGGCCTATAGGGTTGATGCCGATGTTCTATTTATTTCCGAGCAATCCGCAGTAACTTATTTTCAGTCCTTGAATCAATTATGAGTGTGTGCATTAACCATTCATAATCTATAGCCAAAAAAAACTTCATCAACCCAGGCAGATATCACCTTTATTTCCAGTGTATAAACACAAATATTTGGAATACAGTAACATGTCCATTTAGGAAAAATAAGTAATAAGTCTCCTCTGTGGCTTATAATACTCCCCCAGACATAGGATTTGTCCAGGTTGACAGTGTTCATGTTTTCTCGTTAAAATTAGTTACTCCGTGAATATGACAACACTGGGTATTTGTGTTCTGTGAATGTGTGCATGAAATTATCCCTTGTGGAGATGAAATTGAGAGTTATTGTTAGATCTTAAATTGTTCTTTAGACAATATTATGAATCTTTGCCAGGACTCATCCACTCAACAATAAAATCTAGAAAACAGAAAGTGGGTCATTAAGAAAATTTCTCTAGCCAGGCGGTGGTGGCGCACGCCTTTAATCCCAGCACTAGGGAGGCAGAGGCAGGCGGATCTTTGTGAGTTCGAGACCAGCCTGGTTTACAAGAGCTAGTTCCAGGACAGGCTCCAAAACCACAGAGAAACCCTGTCTCGAAAAAAACCAAAAAAAAAAAAATTCTCTAAATCATCATTGGGAAGAATTTTCATTTTAAGGTATAAAAACCTTAAGTGCAGTCAGGAAATATTTTATTTGTTTAACCACAGAAGAAACTCCCATTTTTCATGGCTACCATTTTTTTTCTTTCCAATGCAATGAAACATTTACCAGGTCTTCTGGAACTGTAACTTGTAAAAAAAAAATACAGCAAGGAAAACATTTACACATTGTCATGGACATGACATGATACAAGAAGACCAAAAATTAGGGTCAGTTTCTCTTTGAGTGCCAGGCACAGACAAGTACATATTGCTGAATGTATAAATGAACTTAAATGCATAAGATGGTTCCAGCTATCTATTAGCATTCATTTTAATACTGTGAAAAAGTAATTTGTCATTATAATGCTGTTATTTACCTCAATTTATTTTTTGATGCAATATGGCCACTGGTTTGAGACTTAATAGTTCACTCATCTTCACTGCTTAGGAATTTTTCTTTGGGTTTATTTAAACGGAAGACTGTAAAAATTCATGTGATGCTGAATTGAGTAGGTGGCTCTTTTTTGAGGTACAGTGTGATAACAATACAAAGCAAGCAAATTCTACACAGAAATTTATTTCATCTGGTTATTGAAATATTTAACTGAAAATACAGAATGTCTTTTCACTAGGTCACACTGAAGGCTCTGATGTTATCAAGGTAAAATCAAAACCCATCTATACCTAAAAGGCATTTAGCATTGATACTAGACCTTGGCAATAACTTAATAAATGAATCAGTCCTTGTGGCTAGTCATAATTATTAACCATTTTTGGATGGTTAGATTTTTGATGTACTGTGTCACTTTGTAGATTAGTGTCCTGATGTTCAGAAAACAAGAGGATATTTTTATGATGTCACATAGCCAGACTCTGAGCGAGTTGACTAGAGTATAATTTTATAACTTTAAATTTCATGTATCTATAAAAGGAGTTGATTAGAAAAGGAAGTAGGATGTTGATACTGTATAGCATACCATATGACCATATTGAAAGGGGACTGTATATCATAGTATGGCATTTTTGCTGTACCTAGTTTAAATAACTGTGATTTCAGGTTCTCTGTCCTCAGCTGCCCCAGGAACTAACTGGGGACATCGCCCTGGGCACCTGGGAGCACCAAATCTCTTGCCAACCCTAAGATGGCTCCCTTAATTA
>NW_026068178.1:883739-895881 GCF_014885135.2 Alexandromys fortis | reverse complement strand
CGTTAGGGTTAGGGTTAGGGTTTGTGTTACGGTTCAGGGTTTAGGGTTTAGGGTTAGGGTTAAGGTTAGGGTTAAGGGTTTAGGGTTAGGGTTTAAGGTTAGGGTTAGTGTTAGGGTTAGGTTTAGGGTTTAGTGTTAGGGTTAGTGTTAGGGTTATGGTTAAAAAAAAGAAAAAGAAAAAAAAACTTGCAGCTCTTTTAAGAAGCTCTACTATCAAACATTTAAATGATGTTTATGAATAGCTGGTGGCAGGCCTCCTGGTGGTGGCATGGATCCTGAAACTCTACAGAATTATGGCAATAAACATGGCTCCCACCAGTACCTCTGTCATGAAGCTAGTTTCTCAGCAAGCTAGGGAAATTTGTGGAGCCAGCCACTAAAAGCCACAGCTTTAACCCTTACCATATCATTTAGCCAATTATATGCTCATGTGGTCATAAAAGGATAGAGATATATAGTAAAGACACATTTAGACAAGACAAAGTCTCTAGATGGTTTATAATATGTTTAAAAATATACATGGACTTGTGAGATCAAAAAGGAGAGAGAAAGTCCTATAAAAAAGAAATAGAAGAGTAGGGTGTGGTGGCAAATAGCTTTAATCCCAGAACTTCGGAGCCAAAGATACAAAAATAAACCCTGTATCAAAAAATCAAAGATTAGCAATAAAAATAAAAGAAATACACAGAGGATCTAGACACTCTATGTGATTTATTGTCTTTGAATTGTTTGACTGTTAAGGTAGGAACAACTACTAAAAAAAATGATTATAAATGCTGCTAGATTAAACCAACCTATATATTTTGAAAATGCCTTGAATTTAAAATTAAAGTCAAAATATATGTTACTTTGGAGAAGAGGTTTTGCTTTTGTTTCTATGGGAAATGAGAGGCTGTGGGTTCATCTTGGGTTAAGAAAAACAAGGTTTGATCAATGAAGATCCCCTGAAAAATCTCCAGTAGGAGTAGATGGTTTAGATGATCCAACATTTTAAAGCACCTCTTTTGCAGTTTCCTCTGAGTTCTATGTCCAGAACAGCTTTAAGACTGCTTCTGAGATAATCCAGCCTCACAGAATACTCCAGTCAGGACTTGACCATAATCCTATTTTTTTTGTTCTCCATAGCATTATCAGCACCCCCAATCAGCAGAAAGTATCCTTGAAAAATGTACCCACATGCCCCCAACATGGATTATGGATGTTTGTCTTTGTTTAGAGTCTTGGATACCAGTTGTTATGGATAATGATCAGCCATCAGGAAAGCAAACTTGAAAAATATTTTAGATGAAATTAACTTTAAAAGAGCTGTAAATTTTTAAAAAGTGGGAAATAAAATCTGAATTGTGCCTGTTTTGTAGTTTCTACAAATTATTACTTTATAGTCAAATTTTATCACTTGCACCAACTTATTTGCTTTGAAGTTAATTTCTTTTCATACATTGTATATCATGCTTGAAATGTTTTCCTTAAATTTATAGAGCAAAAAGACTCTTGTTTTTTGTCAGCTTCATACAAACCTAGACAAATATGGAAAAAGGGTATCTTATGTGAGCAAAAGCCTTCATAAGATTAGTCTGTAGGGAAGACTGTGGTGGTATTTCTTTCTTGATTAATAATTGATGTGGAGGGTCCAGCCTGAAGTGTGTGATACCAGCTTGGCAGGTGGTCACAAGTGGTATAAGAAACCAAGTTGAGAAATCTATAATGAACAATCCAGTAAGCAACATTTCTCCATGGCCTGTGCTTCAGTTTCTGTGTCCAGATTCTTTCCTGAAATTCCTGATCTAACTTCCGTGGTAATGACCTGAGAACTGATAGATAAAATAAACCCTTTCGTTGTCATGTTCCTTTTGTACATGGTGTATTATTAGACATAATAATAACTAAGTCTCACAAAATCTAGATTCTTCAAATTATAATTTTTATTATAGTAATTTTATTTATTTGTATTAATTTACTTATATTTATTATATTATCATTTATGCATGTGGAAGTGGTGTTTGTGTGTTGTGTATGTATAGAGAGGAGAAAGAGAGAGAGAGAGAGAGAGAGAGAGAGAGAGAGAGAGAGAGAGAAACTGGCATGTGGAAGTATATATACTGCTGCCATGACACAAGTGGAGATCAGAGGACAGAGGGCAGGAGGGCAATAATCTCACTCCTTCCATGATGTGGGTGGAGAATTGGACTCAAATTATTAGAACAGGCTGCACATGCCCTTATCCACTGAGCACTTACCTTAATGGCCCCAAATTAGAATTTCTTAAACCCGAGCTTGACTTTTCCAAACTGAATGTTCTGTTAGATATAAAAATCGTTAGAATATTTTTAGAATTTGAAAAAAAAACTTCAGTAGACTATCTCATGAAAACTTAAAATTTTATGATGTTCAAATATCTTTGCCCCTTAGTAAAGTTCGACCACAGTTTGCTATTTCCAGTGTTTCATCAGGTGGCTTTCACACTACAGTGGCTGAGCTAGGTAGGCCTGGAAAGCTATATAATGAACAAGAATCTATGAAAATGCTTCAGTTTTATCTCTAACCTGCAAAGTTTAAAAATCTTTAAACTTAATGAGAGCCAACTGAAATACTTCTAAGGATGAACATTTTGGGACCCTGCATAAAGACTCTGGTTCATTAAGTTGGTGGGGCTGTGAGATTGAATGCTTCATATGTGCTCAGGAAGATGATATCATTGGCCAGGATTTATTCATTCTCTAGCCTAGTCAAAAAAATGAATATAAATCCAGGGCAAATGGAAAGATGAGATTTTACATTGCTTTATTGAGTTATCATCTTAGTATTAGTTCTGAGGCCTCAACCTTGACCCAATGTAGCAGGCATGCAGTCTAGCCTGACCCATACTAAGCCTATTATTGCTTCTTGTAGGAAACGAAGGGTCCTGGCATAGGAAGTGCTCATTAGGTGGGCAGATACACATTTATTAGATGTAGATAACTTCTTCACCCACAATTTTCATCTCAAACTTAAGGAACAGTCATGCCCAGCAGTAATTTGTACTGGTCCTTTAAACAATACCACAGGGGAGGTAGTGAAAATGAAAGTATCAAAAAACCGAGAGGACTTTTTAAAAAGTTAATAGTGAAAGCCACTCTCTAGAACATTTATTTGAATGTTGATTTTCCAAAAGAGAGCATTCCACCACTTCCCTTTCATCTTTGGACAAACTCAATATGCTTCTGCTACTGCCTTTCCTTTATGTATATTGCTATGAGTGCCCCCTTGAGTTAACTTGTTAAATGGGTGCAGCCATAAGATGTAATTGAGGAAATTTCAGTCTTAGGCTGCTGAGATGGTTTAACACATAAAGGTGCTTCCAGCCAACTCTGACAACATGAGTTCTGTTTCCAAGCTCCACATAGTGGAAGGGGAGATCAGACTCATCCTGATTCCAGTTGCCCTATGATCTCTACATAAACCATGGCATACTGTATGGTGAGGAAGATAAATTGTGGCTCTTCTCCTTCCAAACAGTGTAAATTTGACAACTTTAGCTCTGCACGATTATGTGCTAGAGTGATCTGCTCATTTCTATCTCTCTGTTTTGGCACCAGAAGTACCACATCTCAAAAGCTACTTAATCTCAGCCATTTACTATGGGATTGCCACCCCATGATAAACAAAACCCAAAACACAAAGGAAAGGGCCACACTATTCTGATCCTAGCATACTGTTGTTTTGAGGGCTGAACTCTACAGCCACAGGCACAGCACAGTTGACTGTTATTAAGCCCTCTGTCCCCTGTACTCATATTATGTATTCTGGGATCTGATACAAATCTTCTCAGGAACTGTTCACATTCTGTTCACTGTGATCTTCAGAAAATATCTTCCATTCAGTTCCTAGAACACTGGGTTACCATCTTTACTATTGTTCTAGAGAGCATTATATAAGAAACAAAGACCCTCACTTTATAATCAGAGTACTGGATGCTTGTAGAAGCAAAGCTACGAAGTTTATTTTATGACTCCGCAAAGACAGGAATGAACCCAGAAGTTTGGGTATACCAAAAGAAAGCAGAGAACATATTGTATACCATGCAAACAAGTCCCTTATTGTCATTCCCCACTGGCTGAGTATTCAGGAGGCTACATTCTTACACTTCACCTAGATCTTATCTTATCCTCAGGTGCTTATACTCTCCACTAAAACTCTGTGTTAGTTTAACTCTACACTTACACATATTGTTTATTACTTCCCTTCTCAAAGCATATCACCCAGCAGGCAATCTTGTTTTCTATTAGTATCTTCCTACTATAAACATCTAATTTTTTAATTGGGGTGTAGTTTAGCAGACTTCAGAGGAGTTGCTAGTGGGCATTTTCAGGGGTCTACTGTTTTCCTAGCTACGAGTCAAGCCTCATCTAACATGAGACACCTTCAAAAAGGAAATAGATGATTTTTTTTTTTATACACGCTACCAAGTACAAAGTCTCACTGAGCTCTTAGCTGGACTTCTCATCTATATTCAGGAGTGATCCCTCTGTGACACATCTCTCAGAATTCAGTCTGAACCCATAAATCAAACCCCATTATTTAAAAAGATAAGTATTTATTTAATTCTTCTGTCTGGCCAAAGTTGAAGCCCTAGCTTCTCTACAGGTTACTCAAATACCTGAAAGGTAATGGTCACCTTCTTTAAAGGTCATGCTCTTTCTTGATGTCTATATTCTGGTGTTGGTATTTTGCTTACTGTTCTGCTAGAGAATAAGTTTTTGGATCAGCTCATTACTTCTTTTACCAGAATCTTCCCCTCTAGTCTTGATCTTATCAGCCATGACAGTTTGGGCTTGGATAATTCTTGCAGTGGGGTGTTGAAGGAGTGGCAGGGCTGCGTCCCTAGCACCCGGCTGCCCGCATGGCTAGGTTATGCCCCAAAATATTTACACGGAAACTGTATTCTTTTAAACACTGCCTGGCCCGTTATCTGTAGCCTCTTACTGGCTAGCTCTTACATATTAATCTAACCCATTTCTAATAATCTGTGTAGCTCCACGAGCTGGTTTACCAGAGAAGATCTTAACCTGTGTCTGTCTGGAGTGTGAGAATCATGGCGACTCCTTGACTAAGCTTCTTTCTCCCAGCATTCTCTTCTGTTTACTCCACCCACCTATGTTCTAACTAATAAAATGGGCCAAGGCAGTTTCTTTATTATATTTAACCAATGTCCTTCCTCCATCAGTGGGGTATGTGTTGATTCATGCTCACCAGAGGGTCATATCACCTTTATCTTCTATTATACTAGAAGTCTCTGTTCAGTATTTGTCACATCTTCCTAACATTTCTTATGCCTCACTTCAATTGTTTAGGAATGCATCTTCCCCCTTCATGGTATTAAGAATTCTTTATAAAGAAAGACTTACTTTTCTTCTCTGTCTTCTTACATAAATGCTGTATTAGCAAGAGACCCTAGTAAGGATTTGTTGAATGAGCAATAGTGTCACCTAGCAGTTCCTTTTGCCAATGCTAGGAATAGTTTTATGCAAGTGAACCCAGGATGTCTAAACATTTTGAGATCAGCTAATATATCTCTTGCTTTTAAGTAAATATATATGTACATGCGAGCATGCTTGCATTATTGAATTTCTAAAGACCGATTTTATCAGAATCCTCTTAAAACATAAATTCTAATGAAATAAAAGGGATTTCCAGCAATGTCCTTCCCTCTATTATGTTCTGTCCTCATTTGGATTTCTCTTGACCTTGTTTTCTTGAAACCTGGTCCCATTTTATTGAGTTTTACAGTCCTTGCTTATCTTGCAAAGTCATATTGCTGAATTAGCCAGTTAAATTGTCTCATTTGCTTCTCTTTTCTATCCTGTCTCTTCTAATCAGCTGTTCCGATAACTGGTGGGCTAGCATAGAGAAGTCATGCTATGAGCACATCTGTTCACATCTGGCATATAAGGGGTCACATTTGTAGAGGCAGCACATCTGATTTCACAGCAGTTTGAGGAAAAAAAGATAAAAGTCTAGCCTAAAAGTTCTTGGAACTTGCTTTACCACAATAATTGAGGCATTTCCAGCTGGCATTCAGCCTGGCACAAAGACCAAAGAATGAGTCAGGTTAAGATCAGGAAGCTGGCAATTGCTAAGTTCTTTTCTTCCTTTTGTTCTTTCTGGACTGTGGCAATAGATTGTAAGAAGGGCTTTTTCTTCTCATTTTCTCTTTCATTGTGCTCATCTCACTTTATGAGGCCAGTCGATATCACATTGTTGTTTCTAAGCAACAACCTTAACTGTCCGTAGCTAGCAAGTATCAACAAAAGGGAAAGTATTTCTACAAATATCCAGTATACTTCACTTCTCACTCTGGTTCTTATTGGACAATGGCAGCCAAAGTCGTTAGTGTAATAGGGAAGGTCAAAAGTGCTTTCTGACTTATTGGAGAACTGCCTGTCTGGAACCATAGGCCCGGTAAGGGTGGGTCTTCTGGAAAATGATCAGGAAAACAGACTGATAGAGGTTGTGTCTATATTGAACTGATGGGAAAATAATTTATAAATATTCTTCTAGAATGAGTTGCTAAGTAAGCAAAGAAGGAACTTATGTAACTTCAACCATAGTTAACCAGAGAGTTAACGAGATAATTTTAAGTATCAACAAATTTGGTAAAGTTTTTTTTTCTATATCCCCCCCAAAATACTATTATCCTTTCATTGACATCCAGTAGACCCTTCTAGTATTCGTTCCTTTCCAAATTTTTACAGCAGGTGAATGGAAGGTAAATTTCTGTGATTATGATATCATTGTATAACTCTCATAGATACAAACAGGTTTGTTCTTGATTGTTCACCTTACCAGGTAAGACGACATCTCAAACTATTATTAGCCAACATTTTGTTGAGAAATATACATTATAAATGTTTTACTGGCCATTTTGCCAAAGAGTTTCATGTGTATTCTGACTCAGTATACCTGGGGAGATGTAAACAAATGCTTAATCATCCCAAATAGGGAACTGATGACAAACTTTAAAGATGCCACCAAAGTTCAACTTGGAGAACATCAGTGAGTTTTATTAGGGTTGATCCCAGGAGTATGGGTGAGAGTGTATGTACAAAAGGACAAGCAACAGACAGCTGATTTATTTAAGCCTGACCAAGCATATGTGGCAGCTCACAAAAGCTGGAAACTGGGACTCTAGAGAGCTCAACTGTTAGAAAATGTCCTTTTTACAGCTTGTTCAGTTGTCTGCACATTTTTCAGACATCTCTCCTGGTTTCTCCTTCTTTCCTCTGCTTCTTCCAGGTGTCTGGGCATGTTTGAGAGTCTTCTTCGCAGTTTTTGTGCTTATTTGCTAATGGGAAGTAAGGAAGTTAGTGAATCTGGTTACTTTCAAGGGAACGGTAAGATCAGGTACTTCCTGTTATAATATGTTTCCCTGTATCATGAGTGATTAAAAAAAAAAAAGGAAAAAAATCTTGCTGAGGAAATGTAATCCACTGAGGAAATCCCAACCCTATTTACACTAAATATGTGTGAACAGACATCTCTGCAGAAGTGGGAGTAGATGATTTCTGGAAACAAATTCATTATTTTACTGACTCCAAACACTATTTTTTTGCTGGTATGTTTGTTTTATTTTTAAGAAATATTAATATATAACATTTGCCAAATATTTGGGAAAGATACTTATGAGTAAAATATAATGAAAGCTAAGTGCTTTTCAAATGTGTGCTTATTAGCTAAATATATAATAGTTGGAATTGTGCAGTATACTAAAGAGCATTATTAAGGTGATGTTGAAAATAGACTAATAAAATTACCCTGTGCATCAAGAGATAAAATACAATGAGACTGTCAAATACATATTGCAACAAAAGAATTAAAGCAACATGCTCAAGGAACAATAAGCTCTACTTCATTTTTATAAGGAAAACACATATGTTAGGAAAAGCATACAGTCATATCACATAGGTACTTGGTCAGGTAAAGTAAAAATAGCATATGGCATGAAATGTTACCAACAATGAAGAGAAATTTCAGCTTGAACGCGTTGATGAATGTGTACATTGTTTTGACAAACTCTTAAGCAGTGCTTAGTGAAGGGTCTGTACACATGGATATATGTAAATATACATGCCCTAGGACTCAGCACCTCCAATGCTAGGAACTAAATATGAATAAAATGTTCACCTGTGTGAACTTGCAAATATGCACAAAACTTTCCATAGGAGACAAATATTTAAGTATCAGTACAACAAAAGTATCCATGTGAATAATACAATTGGTAAAATACTGTGTATTTGCCCACTGAGATACTAAGCAGTGACAAGAAGAAACACTTCCTAGATACAACAGCACAAACAAATCCAAATAAGAGACTAGGAGATAACAGTTCAGCATGTAACAGCACTTTGCTCCTACAGAAGGCTACTGCTGGGGTGAGGGTTCTGTCCATCCTCCACATTGAGTGATGGCTACCTAGTAAGACAGTGGTTTGCATCTTAAAATTTTGAATAATATTTATCTTCAATATTTGTTACTTAGATAATCTTGGAAGAGTTCAGCTAATCTCAGTTTTTTAAGCATTTAAATCATGGATGTTATATGTAAGGCATGTACACAGCTATAAATAATATTGTCAATATTTGATAACCAAGCCTTTTAATCAATATTATTACCTAAGAAAGAACCGATGTGTGTTTTACTTTCAATATTCATCATGAATAACTCTGAAATAGTCACAACATAACACAATTACTGACTCATGAATATTCTTCAACCATAAATATTATGTCTATTATTAATACAGGCTGAATTTTACAAGTCCTGAGTTTTCCCTTTACTGAAAGCCAATGTTAAGCATGACAATTTTTGAGAAGCACACACAAAGTGAAGTCTGGTGGTAGCCACAGGGAAACATCCTGTTTAGAGTTAGGACCTCTAGCCTAGGTCAGCTGTCTCAGTCTTGACTCCTGTTTCCTTCTGCTCTGAACATATACTCACTTTCTGTCCTTATGCAGTGTGGCCCAGGTGTGAAACATTCAATTTCTAGACAGTAGGCTGAGAAAACAGAAGGTATTAAATATTTATCAAGATCACCTCTTTTTGCTTTTATTTTTTTTTTTTTCTGCATCATGTTTGCAGACCAGGACTGGAACACAGTGAGAGGAGGACAGAGACTGCTGGCCAGAATGCTGCCTTTGCGATCAGAACCAACAGTTTTTGTTTCTGCTCAGCTATTTAACAACTGACTTTGAGCAAGTCAGTCTGCTTCCCTGCCTCATGTTGTTTGTATGTGCTGAGGGTAACAACAGTAGTACCCACTTCCTGTCCTCATCATGAGTATTGAATGAGAGACTTCTTGGCTTAGATCTTAAGAAAATGTTTAATTTATGATTTAAGAATTAGAAGTGTTTTTTTTTTTTTTCATATGAAGGTGTCCTTGTATTTAGGGCGTAGATGTTCAGTATTGAGATTTCCTCTTGATGGATTTTTCCTGTGACTAATATGAAATAATTTTCATTGTCTCTTTAATTATATTTTATTTTGATTTTAGATCGAAGCCTCTTTTGGTAGGTATTAGGATAGCTACATCCACTTGTTCCTTAGGTCCATTTGATTGGAATATTTTTTCCCAATCCTTTACTCTGAGACTATGTCAAACTTTGAGGTTGAGATATGTTTTTTGTATGCAGAAGGACACATTCTGTTTTCATATCAAATCTATTAGCCTGTGCCTTTTTATAGGTGACTTGAGTCCATTTATATTAAGGGATATTAATGACCAATGATTGCTATCTCCTGTTAAATTAGTTTTCATTGTTGGTGATTTTAATTTGTGCATTTTTTTCCTTCTTTGGTACTTGCTGCTATGAGACCATCAAATGTCTATGTTTTTGTTGGTGTAATCAAATTCCTTGGGTTGGAGTTTTCATTCTAGAATTTTGTGTAGGTCTGGGTTTGTGGCTAGGTATTGGTTAAATCTGTTTTTTTTTTAATGAAATATCTTATTTCAAACTTCTATGGTGATTGAAAGTTTTACTGGGTAGAGTAGTCTGAGCTGGCATCCATGGTCTCTTCATGTCTGCATGATGCATGACAATGACCTTCTGACTTTCATTGTCTCCAATGAGAAGTCACATGTAATTCTGATAGGTCTACCTTTGTATGTTACTTGACATTTTTCCTTGACAGCTCTTAATATTCTCTCTTTACGCTTACCAAAAGCAGTCTACAGGTTTAGTACAATGCCCATCAAAATCCAACCAAAATTCTTCACAGACATCAAAAGAATGGTACTCATCTTTATATGGAAAAGCAAAAAAAAAAAAATCTAGGGTAGCCAAAACTATCCTGTACAATAGAAGAACTTCTGGAGGCATCACAATCACTGACTTCAAACTCTACTACAGATCTACAGTACTGAAAACAGCCTGGTATTGGCATAAGAATAGACAGGAGGAACAATGGAACTGAGTCAAATACCTGGATATTATTTAAGACACCTTCAGACACTTGATTTTTGACAAAGAAGGAAAAAATAGCAAATGGAAAAAAGAAAGCATATTTAACAAATGGTGCTGGCATAACTGGATATAAACATGTAGAAAAATAAAAATAGAACCATATCTATCACCATGCACAAAACTCAAGTCCAATTGGATCAAAGACCTCAACAAAAGCCAGCCACACTGAATGTTACAGAAGACAAAGTGGGAAGTACACTTGAACACATTGGCACAGGAGACCACTTCCTAAATATAACCCCAACAGCACAAATACTGAGAGAAACAATTAATAAATGGGACCTGCTGAAACTGAAAAGCTTCTGGAAAGCAAAAGACATGGTCAACAATGACAGCCTAAAGAGTATTTAAAGATCTTCCTTTACCACACATCAGAGGACTGATATCCAAAATATAGAAAGAACTCAAGAAATTGGACATCAAAAGAACAAATAATCCAATAGAAGAATGGAGTTCAGATCTAAACAGAGAACTCTCAACAGATGAATCTAAAATGGCAGAAAGACATGAAAGGAAATGTTCAACATCCTTAGTCATCAGAGAAATGCAAATCAAAACAACTCTGAAATTTCATCTCTACACCAGTAAGAATGGCCAAGATCTGCTGTCTAGTACTACACAGCAAAAAATGATTAAGACATCTTGAATTTTGCAGGAAAAGGAAGGATCTAGAAAACATTGTTTTGAGTGAGGTAACCCAGAAAGAAAAACAATTATCACATGTACTCACTCATAAGTGTGTTTTAAACATAAAGCAAAGGAAACCAGCCTATTGAAGGGGAGGATTGGGAGAGCTTGGGTAATGGGATGGTTGAGTTGGAGGAAGGGTAGATGTGGGAGCAGGGAAGAAGATATCTTAACTAAGGGAGCCATTTTAGGGTTGGCAAGAGACTTGACTCTAGAGGTGTTCCCAGGTATCCAAGGGGATGTCCCCAGCTAGGTCTCTGAGCAGCAGAGGAGAGTGTGCTTGAACTGGCCTTCTCTTATAGCAACACTGATGAATATCTTGCATATCTCCATAGAACCTTCATCTGGCGATGGATGGAGATAGAGACAGAGACCCACATTGGAGCACTGGACTGAGCTCCCAAGGCCCAGATGAAGAGCAAAGGCGTGAGAACATGAGCAAAGAAGTCAGGACCTCGAGGGGTGCATCCACCCACTGAGACAATGGGACTGATCTAATGGGAGCTCACTAAAGCCAGCTGGACTAGGACTAAATGAGCATGTGATCAAACTGGACTCTCTGAATGTGGCTGACAATGATGGCGTACTGATAAGCCAATGACGACACTGGGTTTTTATTCTACTGCATGTACTGGGTTTTTGGGAGCCTAGTCTGTTTGGATGCACACCTCTTTAGACTTGGATGGAGGGGGGAGGGCCTTGGACTTCCCACAGGGCAGGTCAACCTGACTTCTCTTAGGACTGGAGAGGAATGGGGAGGGGGAGGAGAGAGTGGGAGAGAAATGGGAAAATGGAAAGAGATGGAAATTTTTAAAAATTTAAAAAAAATCTTAAATTATCTTCCATAAAAAAGACCCAGCAATACCACTTTTGGATATATATCTAAAGGTCATGAGCAATGATATGTGCTTAACTATGTTCATAGCTGCTTTTTTTTTTTTTTTTTTTTTTTTTTTTTT
>NW_026068178.1:877120-883714 GCF_014885135.2 Alexandromys fortis | reverse complement strand
TTTTTTTTTTTTTTTTTTTTTTTTTTTTTTTTTGTAATAGCCCGAACCTGAAAAGAACATAAATTCCTCTCGACCAAAGAATGGATAAGGAAAATGTAGCACATTTACCCAAAGGAGTACTACACAGCAGAAAAGCAATAATGACACCTTGAATTTTGAAGGAAAATGGATAGAGCTAGAAAACATCATTTTGAGTGAGATAACCCAGACATAGAAAGAAAACTATCACATGTACTCATAAGTTGTTGACAGGAGCTGTGGGCTACGTTCCTGCTGCCCCGGCTCCCAGCAGCCTGGCTAGCTTATACCCCGAAATAACAGCACACAAATTGTATTTTTTTAAACACTGCTTGGCCCATTATATCTAGCCTCTTCTTGGCTAACTCTCACACCTGGACTAGCCCATTTCTAATAATGTGTGTAGCACCCCAAGATGCAATTACTAGGAAGATTCTAGCCTATGTCCATCCTGGGTCGGAGCTTCATCATGTCTGCCCCAGAGAGCAGAGCTAAGGCGTATGAGCTCACTTCCTCTTCCTCCCAGCATTTTGTTCTGTTTCCTCCACCCACCTATGTTCTAACCTATCAGGGCCAAGCAGTTTCTTTATTATTTAACCAATGACCTTCCTTCATCAATAAGTAATTTTTAAATATAAAGCAAAGAAAACCAGTTTACAAATAGCAATCCCGGAGAACTTAGACAACAATGAGGACACAAAGAGAGACATACACAGATCTAATCTACATGGGATGTAGAAAACTACAAGATCTCCTAAGTAAATTGGGAGCATGTTGACTTTGGGGGAGGGTTGAAGAAGAGGGGAGAGGCAGGGAGGGAAGCAGAGAAAACTGTAGAGCTCAATAGAAATTAAAAAGAAAATGTTAATTTTTATTTCCCTTTCTTCCAGTATTTACTTTATAATTTTATAAATTGAGATAATCTCTGTTCAATGAAGTATGCCATTCAACTTGTGTATGTTTGTGTTCTTTTTACATATGTAACTAAGTTTATGTAGGCATTGGTACCATGTAGCCCCCGACTGTTGTTTTACCTTTGTGAGAATCATCACACATGTTACGTCTTACACCACCTTCCTGTCTCCACTCAACTCTGGACTACCAAATCTATTTTGCATTTCTATGGATTTGCTTTTTTCAAGGTTTCACATGTAATTGAGTCGTATATTATAAAACCCCTTTTTATAGTGTCTGCCTTTCATTATGAAAGAATTGTTATTGGAATGTAACATTTCTCAAAGTTAATTTATGTTGTGCAATGGAGTAACACTCCACTTCTTGTTAAGAGCTAATTATTATTTGCTGTAAGAGCATATCACATGCTATTTAATATTGACTATATTATTAATAGAAAATCTCTTTGATAGTTCAAATAAAATTGTTATTATACCTATCAGGGAAATCCCCAACCATTCCAATGCTTGCATTAAAATGTCTTTTTATTTTAATAAATTATGATCATTGTGCAGTTTGATTAAAAAGAGAGTTCCTTTAGTCTTATTCTTATCCATTATAATGGGGATATCATCTCATTTGTAGTCTTATGGTGAAGAAAAAACTAAACCTTTTCTGGTACAAAAATTCATATTTTTTTTGTTTGTGAGAAATAGCTAATGGATCTATTGCATTGTATTATTACTTTCTCTATTAGTGGGAATACATAATGCTATTAAGCCCTGCCATACATCAGCCAACTCAGCAAACGTCAGCAATAAATAGTATTTACTGCCATGCCATCACAAGTCATGAGAAAAAAATTAAATAATGTCCTTCCGTGGACCATGATAACTAACCTAAAGCAAACACGGTTTAACTTTTATTATTTATTCCTTTCTATGGTCTAATTTTCTATTAATACAATATAAATACAATACAATATAAGGAATAGATATTTTAGAAAGAAAGGCTTTGATAATATGGATACTTATCTATTTATATGCATAAATTAAACTGGTTTATATACTTGCAGATGTAAGACCTATCTAATTCATCTCCATCTCTTTTTCTGTCATTGTATATTTTATTGGAACCACTCATCAAAATCTACTGAAATCAACTGAAATGGTCATTGAACTGCAACACAGGAGCTGTGTAGACTTCTTGTGCATGATAGATTCAAGAATGGGCCTCATCTATCCACTTGCTTTTCAGCAGCTTATTTCATTGGTCCAGATCCCCAGCTTGAGACTAGGTATCCTGAAGATCCATTTTCTGCATTCATCCATGGAGGAAGCAGTCACCTGTTAAATTTAGATTTCTTGAATGTGCCAAGAGTGTGACACAATGATAAACAGCTACTGCTTCTAGGAAAGGTTGAGAAAGTGAGTCCTTCAGTGTCAATTGCTTTGTGGTACTGAACCATAAAAATGGCAGCAACTGAATCCATAGCAACCTGAAATCATATAGCCATGGTCACCCATATTGGTGACATGAAGACCATTTCATTCATCTCTGGGGTGAGGGCTTACTGGCTTCTACTGGCTTCTATGGCTCTGTGTGTAACTGAGGGTCTGTGAGAATTTCTTGGGAGACTTATTTAAAAAAAAATATCTTTCTCACCATCATTGGCCATTGTCTTTACATTAAAGCTTTTTATTTATACCCTCTATGTTCTACAAATAAGAACATATCCTTAATTGATGAGTTGTAAACTTGATGGTAGTATTCTCTGAGTATTTGGTTAAAGAAACATTGCTATTGAGATAAGCATAGATGTTTTCTCTCTCCCTCTCTTCTTTTTCTATATTTTACAACCTGAATCATATTGGTAAAATCAAAGACCTGACGTTGGGTTATTTTTGTTTGTTTGTTTGTTTTCTGCAACCGCAGCAGAAAAAAATTAGTTAAAATCTATTCCTGGATATTAGCTATTTAGAAATAGCAATCCTCTGCTGCCCCATGCATTCAACTTTTTCAGTGGTCAGAGTTTTTTAATAAAAGTAAGAATCTACATTGCTTACTATTTGAAAGTGGGTTTTCTCATACTGATTTTATGAATTTCATTATAGAAAGTTTCTATGGTATTGGAAAATATTAAATTATATCTACATATTTTGGCTTTGTTCTATAATTTGGCAGCCCTCCATAGCATTTTATTTTGATTTCTTGGGAAGTATCATTAGACTATTTCACAGTGAGCAGTTTTGTAATTTTATTTGATATGGATTGAAAACACTTGTAACAAAATAGAATATGAATACATTATAAATGAATTGATATTGTAGGAGAAAAATGCTCTAGTTACAATTTTCACATATCTCTGGGAAATTACTCGCTCACCACCTGTTATATACCCTTGCTCTCAGAATATTAGCAAGGAGTAATATTGAACCAAAGAGTCTGAAATGTTGGTAGTGCAGACAAACAAGCAAATAAGTAGCATATGTAGCATGTGGGATAAGAACCATGGAGAAATATAAAATGAAAATAGGGTTAGAATAATTTTGGTGCAGGAAGTGACTGTATGTTTTAAAATGTTTTTCAAGGATGATTTCTCAGTCTGATGTAACATTTTACAGTGCTAGAAGAGGTAAGAAAAAGAACCAGATGATGCCTCTGGGAAAAATAATGGCAGAGAATTCTTCAAGGCAAATTTTCCTGACATAGTAGAGGAAACACAGTCTAAAAAATAGAATAAAATTGGATAGAAGGACAGGAGGCTTGATGGCATTGGAGAGAGTTGGTATACTCTAGGTTAGATATAATATTATTTACTAACCATAGTTAAGAAAAATTTATATATGGGGATGCTCTCTTTTAATTATAGAAATATTGGAGTTCGACAAATGTTAGTGGTATACATACCAGCATAATCATGATATAAAATATTTTCATCATCTGCCTGAGTTATTCATATTACCCTCCCTAATCACCATACTAATCCATTGTCTAATGTACTTTCAGAAAAAAAGGTTATGTTCTTTAAAATGTGATTTCAGCATTCTTTTACTTAGCAATGAAATAAGTGACTATGTAGCAGCAGATATACAACACTGGTATGTCCCTTGAAACAAAATTGACCAGTTCACCAATATGAAATTTAACTTAACCAATAGGTTAAGTTGGCTTTTACTTGATATTAGCTATTTAGAAATAAATACCTTGTAAACATGTAGATATAATTGATCTGGAGATGTATTTCAATTTTTCCAATTAAGTACTTAATGGTGAATTTGCTAGATATTATGTTACATATGTGCTAATTACATGAGAAAATTTATAGCTGTTTTTAGCAAAAATATGTCATTTTATATTCATTTTGTAGATTTTACTGAGCTCTACATTTTTCTCTGCTCTCCTCCCTTCCTCTCCCCTCCCCTTCAACCCTATTCCATGGTCCCCATGCTTCCAATTTACTCAGGAGGTCTTGTCTTCTTTACTACTTCCCATGTAAATTAGATCCATGTAAGTCTCTCTTAGGGTCTGCCCCTCAACCAAAGAATGGATGAGGATGTGTAAATGTAGTATATTTACACAACAGTGTTGATAGAGGGAACAGGTCTGGTTTTCATCCTGGCCTCCCAGCTACCAGCTGCCCGCTAGCTTACATCTGAAATAATCACACAGAAATTGTATTAATTAAATTACTGCCTTGTCTATTAGCTCTAGCATCTTATTGGCTAACTCTCACATCTTGATTAACCCATTTCTATTAAATCTGTGTATCTCCACCTGACTGTGGCTTACCGGCAAGAATCTAACCTACGTCTGTAACATGAGGGACAGGCTCATTGGGGTTTCTGTCCTGCCTGGTCCCCCAGCCATTGAGTCCCATAGAAAATCGCACAGAGATCTCCATAAGGTTACAAGTCTGCTTGTTTGTTCTCAGCTGCCCAGACTCAAAATAACCACACAGAAACTGTATTAATTAAAATCACTCCTTGGCCTATTAGCTCTAGCTTCTTATTGACTAGCTCTTACATCTTAATTGAACCCATTTCTATTAATCTCTCTAACACCACTTGACTGTGGCTTACTTGGTAACATTCTGGTGGCAGCTACATGGTTTCTCCTTGATTCCACTTTCTTTCTCCCATCATTTTAGTTTAGCTTTTTCATCTAGCTCTATTCTGCTAAGCCACTGTATGAAATAGTTTTATTCATTAACCAATAAAAGGAACACATAAACAGAAGGACTTCCCATGCCAGCATATCTCAATACTTCTTGTGTTTGCTTGCAAATAAAACAATAGCTGAATTGATTTCCTTGTAATTTAATCCCTATCCATCTCAAAAGAGAGAAACTAAAATAATCAAAGTGGAAATACCAAATAGGGAATTATAGTTAAAGCACTAGTGTAACATGAGGGCCAGGCTCGTTGGGTTTTCTGTCTCTCCTGGTCCCTCAGCCGTTTAGTCCCAGAAAAAAATCACACAGAGATATCCATAAGATTATAAACTGATTGACCCATTATTTCAGGATTCTTATTAGCTCTTATAGTTTATATTAACCCATTATTCTTATCTATGTTAGCCACATGGCTTGGTACCTTTCTCAGCAGGGTAGGTCACATCCTGCTTCTTTGGTAATCTATGCAGGACTGGGGAAACAGCTTCCTTCTTCCCAGAATACTCCTGTTCTCACCACCCTGCCTCTACTTCCTGACTAGTTGACCCACCTATAGTTCCTTCCTGGCCAATCAGCATTTATTTAAAACATGATTGACAGAATACAGACAATCCTCCCCTACCACTTCCCCCTCTTTTTTTTTAAACAAAATAAAATTATCCATATTTCATTTTTTTGGGGAATGTGGGCATTGTATTCCAGGCTAATTCCAGCTGGTTGGGGGCACTGATAATCTTATGGAGACCTAAAGAAAATTTAGAATTATGATTAAGTCCTGACTGTAGTATCTTGTGAGGCTTGATAATTTCAGGCAGCATCTTGAATCTGTTCTGGATGTAGAACTCAGACATCTGGGCCATCTGTTCCTACCAGAGATTTCTCGGGAAGTCTTCCTTGATCGAACCTGATTTTTCCTAATTTAGAATGAATCCACAGTCTTTCATTTCCTATGGAAACAAAAGCAAAATCTCTTCTCCAAACTAACATACTTTTGACTTCAATTTTGAAGTCAATGTATTTCAAAATATCTATCTTGGATTAATTTATCAGTATTTATAAACAATTATCTTTTAGCAGTGATTGCTCCTTCCTCAGCATTCAAACAATTCAAAGAGAGCATAATAACATACAGTATCAAGATTCTCTGTGTATTTTTCATCTTTACGTGGTTACTTTAACCTCTATTTCTTTTATTTTTACTTTTAACTTTTGGCATTTTGAGACAGGTTGTCTGTGTATCTCTGTCCTGGAACTCCCTCTATAGACCAGGCTATCCTTGAACTCACAGAGATCCACCTGTCTCTGCCTCCACAGGACTGGGATTAAAGGTGTCTGCTACCACACTATGAAGTCACAGAGGCCAATCTACCTCAGCCTTCCAAGTGTTGGGATTAAACATATGTACCATCCCACCTAACTGCTCTCTTTCTTTATTTTTTAACTTTAAGGCTTTAACCTTTTTTTCCCCAAGCCTGCATATATTTTTAGAACACTGTAAAACATTTAGA
>NW_026068178.1:872155-875591 GCF_014885135.2 Alexandromys fortis | reverse complement strand
TTTTTTTTTTTTTTTTTTTTGGTACTGTTGGGGCATCCATCTTCAGTCTACAGACCCAGAGTATCCAGCAAACTTTTCCATGAAGCAGGCAATTTTAAAGACAGTTCAGTCACTTTCTTTTGTATCTTGCAAAATGTCTCGCAGACTCTTTCATGAAACAGGAACCCTAAAGGATCATCTCACCTTTAGACAAGTTTAGCAGTCATCTCTCTGTGGGTTCTTCATATCCAGTTTATGCACCAGTCCAGGCAAGATCAGTTCTTGCCCAAATGGCTAACAGACTTCATAAGGAGCTTCTTTGTTGCCCATCTTCTTCAGGAAGTAGCTTGATGCTGCCAGGAGTAGACATGTCTCATTGTCATGAAAAGCCCTCTGTTATTAAAACGTTAAATGCCATATTCTGTAGTCTTTGAAAAATATGACAGATGCCTATCTAACTGAAATCTATCTCTATATATCTAGAAAATCTAACTAACATGACTACAAGCTTGACTATTATATTTCCTAATTTTACATTGCATTTTTTAAATGAACTACACAGTCACAATACCTTGATCAAGAGCAGAAATATACATATAACAAGAGTGACCTTAAATTAGTATCAGTAAACCAAGATTCATATCAATGCAATTTATTTACACCACAATGGAATACTACAAGGAGAAAAAATTTATAACATTTTTAAATTTGTAGCCAAATGGATGGAGCTAGAAAACATCATATTGAGTGAGGTAACCCACCCAGAAAGACAATTATCATTATACAATTTTATTAGCAGTATAAGATATTTCCAGTTACATAATGTCTGTTCTGGTCATTATGTGATTTTTTTTTTCACTGCCATTTTAAGATATTGTTTGTTGTTGACTGATGTGTTTGCCTAACTTCTATGTGCTTATTGTTGCTTTGTATTTTCATTTCTTTGAAAATGCTATTTAAATGATTTTACAAAATTATATTACACTTATTGCCTTTTTTGGAGACCTCTATCCCAGAAAATACAGCATATTGTCATTGTCTTTTGTTGGCACTCAGAAACTGAAGGTACAGTTGTATTGCTGGAGAGAGCATACACTTTATATACAGGTTTGGAGGAATTTAGTTTGAACTGATCTAGAAGATTCCTTCCCAAAAAGTGGTTCTCATTATATCAGATGGTGCTATGTAACCTGCAAGGGAAAAATCAACTAAAAACTACCTAGCTAAAAACAAAGCAATCACATACACAACAAACATAAATAAGAATGACTGCCTGGCAAGTATCCACAATTGTGTAATAGTGGAAACTTGGGGGTAACCAACAATGATTTAATTGGAAACAATGCTTTTTCAGTTTAATGTAAACTAGTCACTATCTATGGCTGCTAAGACCATGAAATCTAGAGAAGAATGTTCTACTGTCACCTTTGGAATGATATAAATATGGTTCTCATGCCTGAGTCCTCAAAACAATAATAAATCCCCTTCAAAATTCTTTTATCACACATAGTGTGTGTGTGTGTGTGTGTGTGTGTGTGTGTGTGTGCGTGTGTGTGTGTGTGTTTGTATTTGCATTTGAGTGTAGTTATGTACAGAGGTCAAATGAGGGCATCAAATTTCCTGAAGCTCAAGATACAGGCAGCTGTGAGCTATTTAACATGTGCTGGGAACCTAACTTGACCTTCAGTAAAGGGACTAAGAAGCCTTTCCTGTTGATTCATCTCTTTAGTCTCCATCAAATGTCTTTCATTAAATCTCAGATGTTTTGTGTTTATTCTTAATATTAATCCATCTACCATCATCTTTCTGATGTTTGAGAAATGGTTTTTCATACTGTTTAATTTTGATTTTAAGTTTCTAAAAATACTTCTAAATATGGTAAGTTATCTAAGCTTTCTTATAGATAATGGTTTTAGAAAGCTAAATACATAGGTCTATAATTTGTTTTGTAAGTTTATGAACTTTGATATAGAATCAAATAAGTGGATTTTCTCTTTTCTATAAAGATGTTTCTATAAGGTTGATACTGCAACGCCCATTGTTATCTATCTATTCTTAAGTGAATTTCACATGATTTTACATATTGTAAGTTCAAAATAGGGTAAAATACAAAATGCAGAAAAGTTTTATCTTTTTATTATTAATGTTTTGCTATTTCCTGTTTTTTTTTTATTTTTAAATGTAATTTGTAGACAATTCCTCACTGTCTACAGAAAAGTCTGTTGGAATTTTTATTGGGATTAGATGTTATAAATTAATTATGGATTAGTAATGTTTTAATAACATAATGATCTGTAGTTTTACTTATAGATTGGTTTTGGAGTTAGATTGCTAAGTAGGTTATGTTGTTTAAACATGATGTACATATGTTATAAACTTATAATTTTACTTTAAAATCTATTGTATTTAAAATAACTTAGCCATAAAATAAGTGATCATGATTATTTCCTATTTTTCTGCTCATCAGTGTTTCTTTATAATTCTAGTTTCCCTATAGTATCCTTTTGCTTCTGAAAAATTATGTTGAACCAATCTTACTAAGCATGATGCTGAAAATACATTTCTTTTGATATTTGCTAATCTCAAAAATGTCTTTTCTTTCCATGAGACACAGAATTGTTAATTTGCTTATGTTTTCTTTACATATTACATTTCATATTATTTTTGAGATTATAATATAATTACTCTATTTATCCCCCCACATTCCTCCCTACAAGCTCACCCATATATCCCTTTTTGCTATTCTTCAATTTCATTGTCCTGTTTTTCTCCACTAGTTGTTACTCTGTGTATATATGTATATACTCATCAAGCATATGTGGTCTGAAATATAACTGCTTATAAAAATTTACTTGTATATGTATTTTCAGGGATGGGCATTTGTTCCCTAGAATATGTCTCCTTTCCTAGCCCCATATTTCCTTAGTTGCTTATAGTCCTTTGTGTAGCTTTCAGCCTAGTAGGCTTTTTCTATATACTTTGGCAGTTATGTTGTTAAGATTTTATATGTGTTACTTCTGATATTACTAGTAGACACAATATCACAAAAACTCACCGTTCTCTGGTTCTTGTACTCTTTCTGTCTTCTCTTCTGCAATGCTTTCTGAGTCTTTGTTGTAGGAATGCTTTTTAGACTGGACTTCACAACTCTGCAATTTACTGGGTTGTGGTTTAATATAATAGTCTCTGTTGAAAAAATAGAAGTTATGTTGGTAAGAGGTGAAGATTACACTTATCTGTGGGTATAATATTTTTAGATTCTTGTTAAGGATTGTGCTTTTTTAACAATTTAGAGTTGGTAGACTATCCTCAAACAACCATGACTTTAATAGCATGAAGTAGTTATTTAAGTTTCCAGTACCAAGAATAATTTATCTCATTTTGATTGAGTATTAAGAGTAAAGAGCTGTTAGTTGTTACCACAAATGTGTTCCTCTAACTACTGTACTCTTTTTTT
>NW_026068178.1:858633-871327 GCF_014885135.2 Alexandromys fortis | reverse complement strand
GGAAGAGACAGAAATCTTTAATAAATAAATTAATTTAAAAAAATAGTAAAAAAAGTATTAGTATCTCTGTTGATCACTCAGTTCAGTGTACATATCTCATATGGTGGGTTTGAAATTTCCTCCAAACATAAATTCTGAGTGCTCATAGATCATAACTCATTGAGTTATTTTCTCCAGAATAATGATTTGTTTTGGTTCTTTGCCCAGGATTTGAACAAAATGTTCAGTTTTCAGGTTTCTTAGAGTAGGAGGGGAAATTTGCAGTATTTATTCCATCATCTGTAAAAAAATTCAAGCCCCTTAATGTTCTTCAATTTTTACTGTCACTTGAACCCATAAGAACTGCCCACAGACATTTGTGGGTTATAAATGGTCATTGTTATCATCCCATCATAGCCTGCTAGGCTGCCTTGTGTCTTGGTAACTGTGGTTCAGCAAGCAGAGGATGGAAACGTGATAAGAAGTTTAACAGCACCATCACCAGTTTGCTTGATTTTTTTTGGTTGAGATGTTTCACACTCTTGGCAGAAAAAGGCTGCTAAAATACCCAGCAGACCCATGGGTAGATTCTCATGGATAGGAATAAATAAGGCAGTCAGGACGTTTTTGACATTTCACAGAGAAATACATTACGATTCATAGGTACAAAGTTAATGACCTTCAAATGCCTTATATTTTCTCTAAACACGTTACTCTGAGACTTCCCAAAGGGTAATGAGAAGTCTCAGAGATTATATTTTTGCTATGTTTCATCCACAAATGGATAGCCAGTGTCACTTCTCATTACACATCAATTATGCCTTGGCATATACAGCAGTGATCAGAATAAGGACAAAGAAGGAAAAAGGTGCTGAATCTATGCTGTGTTAAGCACAAATCTAGCTCATACCGTGGTAGACCTGCTTTATCTCCTAAGCCTCAGTTTCTCCAATTACATAAGAACCAGAAAGATATGGCCTTTACATAACTTCAAAATTATTACATTAAAAAATGCTAAAATAGAGACTGAGAATATAGTTCAGAGTTAGCATGCTGCATATCATAAAACTTTTGGTGTTTATTCCCCAACACTACAAAAAGTAAAGGCCAGATGAATATGTACTTTTTAACTAAACTATAAGGATATTATGACATACAATATGAGATGTATAATGCAGAAGAATCTGCAGTGTGAAGCTTGCTAACAATATGTTTCTGAGTGTATCTCCTGTCCTACAAACCTTTCTACAGGCTTAAGGAAACTGCTATATGTCTTCCATGTGATTTAGTGATATTTGGAGCCTTTGGTCTTCATATGACAATATCACTAGAGCACAAGTATGATAATTGTTGGTGATATTTTAATGTGACTGCCTGTGTATGTCATGTGCATATCTCTTAACTCACATTAGATCAAGCTCCAATTAAAATAAAAACCAATAATAAAAGGCTACTCTATACACAGTGGGAATATTAGGTGAAAATAAGAAAAATATTTACAGATAATCTAAAATTAGAGTTACTTGTTTAGAAATAGATTTTTTTTAACAGAGAAATGGCCCAGGAGAATGATTGTTAACTGCCTTGGTTCGACTGTATGTTTTATAAAATAAAAATAGCAAAACTTGTAATAATCCTAACAATAGAGGTATTATTAACATTTGTTGTACAACTGAAGGCTTATTAGGCATATGTCATTTTATTACAATGAAGACTAGGAGGAATTCTTTGCTGTTGAGATTCTTTCTGTTTTGCAGTCAGTTAACAATGACAGTCAACACCATGTAACAGGAACAGAAAAAGGAAGTGCTCAGTATCTTTATTAAAGTACACAATACTACTTATTAAAATTTTGATGGTGTCTGGGGTTTCATCGGCTCCAAAATTCATTTTTTTATTGTTCTTCATTTTGTTTCAGAGTCAGAGAGAGAATTGGGTGTCACAAGAACATACAGTTTTTAGGATTTCCTTAACGCCTGAGCCAAACCTAGACAACGAGCTCCTAAGAAAGAACAGCCCCAAGGAGATTAGTGTCACAGCAATTAATATCCTGAGACTTTGAAATTGTTTTTTCTGGATTAAATGCTGATTAGGTCAGATACAAATGCACCTCAAAATCTTAAATAGAACAGTCATGGCTAAAGGCTACTCATACTTGAGCTCATCTTTGTTTACAACAAAGAATCCATTGTCACAAACTCAGGTTGTCTGAGCCCTAAGATTTGATAATTACTGCCTTTATGTTCGCATTCAAAGATCCTGTCTACAAAATCGCCTGGATTTGCACTTTAGCAGGTTTAATTCCAAGATTTGGTTTAGTTTTACTCCATGAAATTCCAAGACATTCTCATTAAATGATGTGAAATTTAGATTCTTAGTTCCATGCAGAATAAATAAGAACAAATGTAGTAAAAGAAGGGCCCACATTGGGACAAGATCGCATTAGGCATCAAATCAATTTGGGCACAGAATGGCCTGTGGAAGAAATAAATCTGACAACATTCAGCCTAAGAAAGCATAGCAAAAACTTGAGTATTCAGCCTTTGTATTTACAGATTGATTACATGTAGTACACCATCAATATAATTTTATGTGTAATATACTTGCCATTAGACTGGGTGATGGACATTTCTACATGGACATAAGTTAATAATATTGGTAACTGTAAAATATAAGAAAATGTCAGAATACTTATGAAAAGATGAAGGCAAAGTAAGGAGCCAAACAGAAACAATATGATGCATCTCCTCTTAAAATGTCTATGTTTATGATGGGGACACCCACTGAAACAGTTCACTTGAGCTAATGGGAGCTCACCAACGTCAGACAGAGAGGTAAGGAATCAGCATAGAAGAAGTCTTTTGAAAGCATATCTTGGTATTCACAGGCAAGTGTAGCTACCACTCCTCATAAATGAACCTTCTCTTTATAGCAAATGGAGAATCTCAAAGAAAAGTACAAACTGGACAAAATATAAAGATCAGCATATCATGGGGAGTCCAGCCCCACTGAATATAAATGCATCACGTTTCCTGCATCTATGGCTCAGAGAACATTGAAAAAGAGGATGCAGAGATATTTTAAGAGCCAGAATACCAGGAAACCTGCTATGAAACAGCTCTTGTAAGCAGAGTTACTCTATGTCTTTGTCGCTGTTCCCAAATAACCACAGTGAGGCTTAATATTAATTATAAATGATGCAGCTAATAGCTCAGGCTTATTACTAGCTAACACATTTTAAATTAGACCATATTTCTTAGCTATGCTCTGCCATTTGGTTGGTACCTTTTATCAATATGGCAAGTTTATCTCCCTTTCCCCACATCTCCTTAAAATTCTCTGGGACTCCTCCTCTTCTTTCTCACATTCTTTTTTTTTTCATGTCCCAATGTCACAATGATACATATTCATCCAGTGTAAAGGACTGTTTCATATTTCCCTGTTGTATCTTATAAAAATGAAAAAAATTAACTTTAATATAGTAAAATTATATACAGCAAAACACATTGTCAAGTAAGAATTACAGTTACAATATTCAATCTATTTGTATTTGGCAAAATAGAAAAAATACTCCATCAGCTGTCATCTCCTGAAGAATCCTGAGTTTTATATCTGATTTAATTTCAGCACTGATTAGGGAGAATTGAAACTAAGTATCCAGTCTTAAATACCTCAAAAACTTGAGAGCCATATATTACCTGAGTAAACAGAAGTACAGAGCAAACAACTTCCAAAACTAGGAAATTACAGAAAGAGCTAGCTACCTGTCTTGTTACTAGCTTACTCTTACAATTTAAATTAACCCATATATATGTTTTGGGCCCTGCTACAGGGCTTGGTACCTTTTTAGTGTGGTAAGTTTATCTCCTTTTCTCTGAGTCTCCTCAGGTTTCTCTGAGACTCCTCCTTCTCTTCCTCATTTTTTTTTCTTCAAGTCCCACCTAACCTCAACCTGCCCATCTATTGGCCAGTTAGTTTCTCTATTAACCTAGTCACTCACACCTTATTCAGACAATGTAATGGAACAAAAAGTGAAAATGTGTTGTTCTCACTGTGAATAATAAGCTGATTGGCCAATAGCTAGGCAGGATATTCAGAGCAGAAGAAGGACAAATCCTTCCTCTAGGCAGCCATAGGGGAAGCAGTATTTGGAGAAAATACCCTAGCAAGCCATGAGTCACATGGTAGAATTTAGATAAGAAATATTGGTTTATTTAACTTTTAAGAGTTAGTTAATAACAAGTCTAATCTATCAGCAAAACTTTTATGATTAATACTAGGTCTTTTAGTGGTTACTTGGAACTTACTGATGGGACAGAAAAGTCTACCTACAGCCCTCCTAGAAATAGATAAATTGACAAGATCCAAACAATAGCAGTATCAATAGACATGATAATGTAGAAGGGTAGAAGATTCAAATAGTACCACCACTAAATAAAAAAGTATAAGTATGGTGATAGATAGGGATCTATTTTCATCCTTCTACCTGTTGATATCCAGTTATGCCAACACCATTTGTTAAATATGCTTTCTTTTTTCCATTTTATATGTTCTGCTTCTTTGTAAGAAATCAGGCATTCATAGGTATGTGGATTGGTATCCAGGTCTTTGATTCAGTTACATTGGTCCTCTTGTCTGTTTTTTATGCCAATACTAGGCTGTTTTCAGTACTGTAACTCTGTAGTATAGTTTGAAGCCAGAGATTGTGTTGCCTCCAGAAGTCCCTTTATTGTATGGGATTGTTTTCTTATCCTGGGTTTTTGCTTTTTATATGGAGCTGAGTACTGTTCTTTAAAGGTATGTGAAGAATTTTTCTGGGATTTGATGGGCATTGCATTGAATCTATAGATTGCTTTGGTCAGATTGCCATTTTTACTATGTTAATTCTATCTACCAAAAAATCATAGGAGATCTTTCCATTTTCCAATTTCTTTGTTCAAAGATTTAATTTTTTTGTCATACAGGAGTTCCATTTAATTGGTTAGAGTTACTCTGAGATACTTTATGTTATTTGTGGCTATTATGAACAGTAATGTTTCTCTGTTTTTCTTTTCAGCCCATTTATTATCTGTGTAAAGGAGGGCTACTGATTTTTTAAGTTATTCTTGCTCTTGGATAAAAGACACTCTATTAGCAGTGGGTCTGGTATATTTATGTCAAAGATACCAGGCACTATCCTTTTCAATGACACCATGAACAAGTATTTGTATGAAGTATGAATTGTTTGTTTTTACACATCTCAGAGGATTGCGGGTTAAAAATGATGTCAAGATTTCTTTCTCAATCACTTCCATACCTTACTTTTTGAGGGTATCTTCCTGAATCTAATGCTCACCAGCTTGCCTAGACTAGCTGGGCAACAAACTCTTGGTTTTCTGCCCAACCACTGGAGTTGTAGGCCTGTTCTACTATGTCCAGTGTGTCTAATCTCATTTGTCAATGGAATGGAATTAGGAGTCACCTGCAAGGTGTTATTCTGTGTATGTCTGTGGGTAATTGGATTGATTAAGTTCATTGAATTGGAAAGAATCACTATGAGTGTACCATCATTTGGGCTGGGATGGTAGACTATATAAAACAAAACAAACAAAAACCAAAAATCACACGGGTAAAAGCATTTGTTCTCTCCTTCTACAGTGCATGCAATGTGACCAGTTACCTCAAATTTTTGTTGGTATGACTTGCCCACATAATAGGATATAACTGTGTGCCAAAATACACCCTTGCTTTGCTTCTATCCCAACAATGAAAGAAGTTAAGTGTGGAAGTAATGTTTCATGTTGTTGATAAGGATCAAGACCCAGTTCCTCATATTTGTGTAATAAGTGTTTTATGTCTTGACACATTTCCCTAGCCCACATTAGCAACTTTTTGAAGATATACTCTACCAGAAATGTTATTTTCCCAGATGTCTTACGTCTCTGTGCTCTCCTTGGGTGTCTTTATTTTTCCGACCAAAGTTTCCTCCCCACACCACTTTACAACTCCTCTTTTCTCTACACTCCTCATAGGCTTTGGTGTCTAAAAACCACCCATGTCCTGATGTGGGAGTGTCATATCAATCTGTTGATTTCATTGGCTGAGCAATAAAGAAACTGCTTGTCTGGCCCTGATAGGTTAAAGCATTGGTGGGAGGAGTAAACAGAATAGGATGCTGGGCGGAAGAGGAAGTGAGGTCAGACTCTGCTCTGCTCCCGGACAGACCCGACAGCTCTGCTGGAGCAGAGACACCATGATGGACGAGGCTAGAATCTTCCCGGTAAGCGCACCTTGGGGTGCTTACACAGATGATTAGAAATGGGCTAGTCCAGGTGCGAGAATTAGCCTGTAAGGGCTAGAGTTCATGGGCCAAGCAGTTCTTAAATGAATACAGTTTGTTTGTTGTTATTTCGGGCATGAGCTAGCCAAGTGGCCAGGGTGTTGGGGATGCAGCCCTGCCACCGCTCCTTATTTCAACAATGTCCCTTAGTGCATTCTTAAATATATTTTACTCATTCACTCTTTTATTTTAGTTATATCAATGTAAATAATAGAATATGTAGAGTTTATTGAAACAAATAATATACTCAATAAAAACTTGGAGTCTTGTTTTACTTTATTTATGTTTGTAGTGTTTAGAGAAATGACTAACTGGTGAAAGATACATTTTGAACAACTAAATCAGAGGGAAGGAAAATGGAAGGGGCATAGCAAAGAAAAACAAATGGCTGGAACTAGCACTTTAAATTACCTGAAGAAGAGAAAGCTTTAACTGGGAACATAAATTGAAATAGTTATTGGGCCAGTGCCCTGCTAGAACAGGGACGACATATCACTAGAATCATAAATTAAGTGACTTGTTTGATACCACTGAGTGATTTTGTGGTAGAGCCCGGCTTTGATCCAGCTCTTATTGGTCACCACCAAACTGTCCATGCAATCACACAGGCACAGAAACATACCATGAACATGAGCTACTTCTATAATTACACCTATTTTGAGTTTGTATTCATATTTAAAATATAAGTAGATATTCAGTGTATAGAAATTTGTGAACATGAAATATCAACTAAAGCAAACATAACATTTTTCAGTCTTTGCTTTTGGTGATGTAAGGGGCATTTTATGCCCTTTTGTTGTTAGCAATATCTCATACCAGCTTTATGAAGATACCCAAGGGATCCTAATGCTGAGTTTATAATCCTAAAGCATGTTGGAGACACAGAGGAACTTTGTGGCTTGTTTCTTCTCTTTTATAAATTACAGATGAGACAAAATATTTTCAGGAATGAGACTGTTTCTTCATATTCTATAGTTTTACAGCAAAGGTGAAACAATGAATAAAAAATATTTAGAACAATCAATTGTTGATAGAAAGTATTTGACCTCTCCTGACCCTCCAGTCTTGCACTTCGTTGTACAAATCCAGTCATGAAAGCAAGTGATAATGATACTACCAGTTGTCACACACCTACAGAGAAAACAGGGACAAGATTGCAAGTTATGATTCTCAATGTGAAATCACTCCCAATTTCAATCTGCATTTTTTAAAATGCACTATTGATTACATTCCCAGAGTTCTGGATATACTATATAAAATAACCAAGTTTTTTTTAGTTATATAATGAAACTACAGATAAACAACAGAAATTATGTAAAAGAAAGGTGGAAGTGCATTCTAGAAAAGAGGCAACTAATGCACTGGCTGTTTGCTTCCAGAAAATGTTCTGGATTCCAGATACAAAATTTGTAACCACTATGTGTACTGCTTGTTAACTGGTGTTAGCTAAACTAGAAACATTTGGAGAAGGCAGTTAAAAATTATGAAAAAAATGGAGCTTTGTTTCTATAGAATTAATTTTCAGAGAAGGAAAATTTGGCATCCAAGGGCTATGAGAAACACAAATGACTGGCTAAAAATCTACATCTGTACCCATTTTATGCCTAAGTCTCTACAAAACAACATAAACCTCATTTTAGAAGAAATAACAAGAAGTGAAAGAATCATACAAGTTCTCCCGGTCTGGAATTACCAACCCACACTCAACAATGTGCTTGGGATCATAATTTTGTACTCAGTTTTTACAAATGTAATAGTTTTGATAGATAACTAGGGTGTTCAGAAGAGACTGCTCTGAGGTGACATTTATTAAAATTAAGTAGAAAAAAATGTGATTAAACAAAAATTATAGTAACACACGAAGGATACTAATGTTGACAACGTAATATTAAATTATTTTCACTTGGTCTCAGAACATTATTTCTAGAAGCTGAAATAATTCTATTCATGTAATTTATTTGCATATTACCACCCTTACTAAACTTGAAAACTGTTGAGGGCACAGAGAATGACATATTTTTTTTTCTATATCAGGTGCCACTCTAAATGCTCATACATTGAACAGCTAAGAGGCAAATGAGTTCATGCCTCTATGATATATTCATGGTAAATATTATTCTTGAAAACAGTTTCTGAGTGATTAGCTTTCTGTCAAGTCAGAAAATGGTGAAGTTCATTTTGAGTTAGTTTTCATTAATTAATTTAATTTTACATAATTGATATTCCATATTCCAGAGCATCTTCAGTCACATCTCTAATAAAAATAAGGGCATTTATCTCTCCTTCTTACCTGACTATGTCAACTTCTAGCCACCTGGGCAATTTTTGAGTATATGCCTGGACACTCTATGGCATTTACTTCTCTCCCTGTCTCCTTTCCAAGTCTCTTAGGTCAAAGACTTTTGCAAAGACTCCATAATAGTCAGATAAATAAAATCACATTGCTCATAATTACCAGGGACAATTCTGTGTAATTAGATGTTAACTCTAGTATCCCCTCTTCTTTATGACTCTGAATAAATACCCACTCCTGTTTCAGTCTGGGAAAAAGCTCTATTGCAAATGGAGCTGCTTTGTTGCTCTCTGTGTAATTAACTACCATTAAAAATCACTAATTAGATCATAAATTTTAAATAAGTTGCCCTAATTACCTTTGGTACACGGTGTATTGAGTCAGGAGGGCAAGTCCTTCAGAGCAAAGAAAACTTGGCCGTGTTGCTAAGAGAATTAACAGGGCTATTGGTGAGTTTTTTTTTTTCCTTTTCCATTCATAAATGGGAGATTGAGAACATAGAGAGTGGGCTGATTGAAAGCCCAGGAAACTATTTATGGGGGACATATAGACTTGTAGGCCAAGAGAACCAGGGGTTATCTCAGACTATGTCTCAGAGAAACTGTTCTAATATGTGCAAAGATGGAATGCTCCCAAAATTGCTTCAGGAAAGCCTTATGTAGACTAAGAGTGTACAAACTATGTTCACATGTATAAATAGAAAAGAGGTAAAATGTGAGAAGACATAATAGTTAAAATTTAAATATTGGAGCACAAGACAATTGGTCTCTTTGAATTCTGGGAAAATTAATGCTAAGTAAGAGGAACTCTCTATGAATACCTGTCCTCATTTTCAATGGAAGAATAACGATGTTCACCTAACTTAGAATAGCATGACACTAATATTTTCATAGAATAAGTTCTCAGTTAATGTTAAGAATGATATTAATGGCACAGATAAAGGTGACGATGATACAAAGGAGTTATGTATTATTTAGATGTTCCTCAGTCCTATTATTTAAAACATCAATAAATAATTTATTTTCTCCTCTCTGTCTCTGTCTCTATGTTTCTGTCTCTGTCTGTCACTCTCCATATATTTGTGTGCATTTGTGTGTATGTGTTGTCTATTACACCAAAAGGACACTCCTATGCAGGTAGTCTGAGAATAACTGTTAGTGCCTTGCTTAGATTCATGGCAGTTTAAAAGGAAAATACAACCCTTACATTGTTTAGTGTATGTTTTGATGATTCTGCTGGCATGTAGAGACTAATATCTTTACTATAATGACATTTACAAAGTTCCGTGTGAAGCAACCCAGGGTAAAAAATGGACTAGGTAGTATGATTGATTCATTTATTGAGTCAATTTATCTTGATGCAATACTTACACACAGCAATTTTCATAAGGAAATATAACAATAATGATATTATTGTTAAAGAGTAATATCTTACATTAATTGGTTTTGTACGGTGTGGTAGAATCCGTCTTCAATACTTTATACATACTAAGTAATTACACCACTAAGCCTACAGGTAGAGAAGAACAAGTAGTGATACAGGGAGATATATTACTTGTTTGTAAATACATAAAAGCTTGCAAATGACAGAGTCGGTTTCCAAATATAACATTTAGGTTACAGAACTAGGGCTGCCAAATCCTACACAATAGTTTCATGGTTGCTAAGGGATATAATTGCAGTGTTGTATGTATCCACCTAAAAATCTTGAAAATGGAGTGTCTTTTGAGTATTTTGCCTACTGTTCTTTGTATAAAAAGACTCTTCCAATTGTGTATTTGATTTTCCTTATAGTGGGGAAGAGCTACAGGCAATCAAGGACCACTGAGAAAATGACAATCATCTTTACTAAAGACAAGTCCCTAAGAAGCTATCTAGTCTGATGCAGGCAGATATAAAAACATATACTTTGAGCAACACTAACTTAATTTATGAATTTAGCTGATTAAAACTAGAATTTCTGTATTTTCTCTAACACATATGTGTGTGTCTGTTTGTGTAACTATAATTTTTACAGAATAAAAACAAGTGAATTTGATCAGAAATTGGGGGATGCAGGAGAGGTTAGAGGGAGGAGTGGGAGGCAGAGATGGTGTAAATGCAATGCTCATACATAAAATTCTCAATAAAAATAAAGCAAAATAATTCATTTAGGCTAAAATTCTTAAAAAATATTAAAGTTTCCAAAGCAATAGGCATGGGACAAAAAGCAAAGTTTGAAAAATTATCTTCTATTTCTCTTTGTCTCCCCCTTTTCTTTATCTTTGACTAAAAATTCAGAATTGCATTTGTGCATCTGCATGCATGTGCACTTGTGTGTACATGAGGATTTTTTGATAAATTATAAGTATTTATGTCAATACTTATAAGTTTACATATTGTGATTAATATGTGTATTTTATAAATACATATAAGCATGTATATATATATGTATTTATAATATTGTTATATAAAATATGTATACATTCTATGTACATTTTGTATTTTAAAAATTGGAAAATTCTATCATCAATATAAAAACCACTAAGAGCACAAAGGAAATAAGATTTCTTTTGTAAAATTACCCAGATCCAGTTTTGTAGTATAAAGGATGCTTGTTCGTGTCCCAGCCACCCAGATTCCCGAAATAACTACACAGAAACTGTATTAATTAAATCACTGCTTTGCCTGTTAGCTCTACCTTCTTATTGGCTAGCTCTTACATATTAATTTAACCCACTTCTATTAATCTGTGTATCGCCATGTGGCTGTGGTTTACCAGGTAAAGTTTTGTCCGGCTCCAGCACAGCTACATGGCTTCTCTCTGATTCCACCTCCTTTCTCCCAGCATTCAGCTTAGTTAACATGGAGAGGTCAAAATGGTGCCTACAGAACACCTTAACTCATATGTTCTAGAGTGTTTTGTACTAAAACTTACTCTGCAGGCAAGAGAAATGTAAACACTAACCCAATTACCCTTGATCAACAATCTGCCCTACCTGCTAAATATTCTGGGTCAATAGTGGCACAAACCATGTAATCCATTGATTGAGAATAGCCAGTCAATGTCTGATTTGATTAACACCCACTCCCTGAGATGATACCCATTCCAGATGCAATTCTAAAACCCATACCTGGCAGCCCGGAAACAGGATCAAATCAGATACTACTGGTCAAAAATAATGCCTCCTAATGATATTCTGCTATTTTTATAGTCTGGTGCCATTTTTATCTATCATCAGAAAAGATTCCCTTTGAAGCTTTGAGAACAAATGCAGAGACACACAGTCAGATATTATGAAAATAGAGAGGGGAGGAGAGAGGGAGGGAAAGAGAGAGAGAGAGAGACCTTGGAACACATAACTCCACCAGCTGTCTCGTCTGGTCAGGGAACTCTGGGGAAGAGGAGGCAGAAGTGGTGGAGAAACAGGGTATACCTGAAGAACAATGTCCATAAATAAATAAATAAATAAATAAACAATGCCCTCTAAAATAACTGAGCAAAGCTGACATGAACTCATAGGGACTAAGGCAGCAATCTCAGGGCCTATATGGATCTTTATTGAGTTTTCCACATATATAGTATACCTTTCAATTTAGTACTTTTGTGGGGCTCCTGAATGTGTAAATGGGATTTCTGATTATTGGGCCTTCTATTAGGTCTGGGGTCACTTTTACTTTTATGTTGGGTTAGCTTATCCAACTTTGTTATGATGGGTTATTTTTGTTTATTTGTTTGTTTCATCTTACTGCTTTTTTTTTTTGTGAGAAACAAAGAAAAACCTGAATCTTCAAAGAATGAATTTAGGAGCATGACCAACAATGTGGACAGTACAAAGAGAGAATGATAGTATGATACAGTGCATAAATTTGAGAAGGCAGTGTTGGCATAATTTAGTTATCACTTTATTTAAGAGCAAAGTTCACTAACAGAGAAGGTCCTTAAAGGAGGTGGACTTCACACAGACCTCCTAGAACCTTAGAAATCAAATATCATGGAATAGATTAGTAGAACACCCAACTTAATCATTTGGTCTTTTAAAAAGTTTCCATTGTGAGCTCACCAAGGCCAGCTGGATTGCGACTGAAAACGCATGGGATAAAACCGGACTCTCTGAATATGGC
>NW_026068178.1:847822-858384 GCF_014885135.2 Alexandromys fortis | reverse complement strand
AGCGGGGAGGAGGCAGAAATTTTTTTTCAATAAAAAATTATATTTAATTTAAAAAAAGTTTCCATGACAACTGCTGCTTCTTTGAAGAGAAGGGTACATGCTGTCTTCCAATTTGCTTAAATATTATTATTTAAATTTATTCACGGGCTCTGGAAATTTTTTTCAAAATAAGCCCTTCACATTAAACAATTTGAGGTTTACAGTTCAAATGGAAAGGTATATGGCCCACTGAAACTATGCTGAGCATATAGTGTTAGGTCACAAGGACAAGGGTTTTCTTGCTAGCCTCTAATAGCCTTGCAATTCTGTAACATTCTTTCCTTAATCCCTTCCTCAAGACTGAGAGGTAATTTGCTGACAAAACCTCTAATTCGAAGCTTCTGAGTTTCTGTGTCTACTAATTAAATATATCCTTTTTTTTTTTCAAAATAAAAATGATGGCTTTTCCTCCACCTTGGCTTCACAATTACCATATTCCAGACAACTTTGTCTATGCCCATGAGCAAAGAGAATGGAGTCTATTTTGAGTATCTGTAGATGAGGGGTGTCTTCTCTGATCTCCAGAAATGACCATTTGTAAACGAATGGAAACCACTGAATCCACAGTCTTAGGAATTGACGGTGTCAGAGATTTCTACTATGTCAGTGCACCTCACGGTTACCTGTATAGAGAACACTGCCACATTACACTCACAGGCAGTGTGACAAGGGCTGTCTCTTCTTGTTCTCCATATAAATGTTCAGCTCAAACATTCTGTAGAAGTTAGGTAGAATTTCTGACACTGCAATTTCATTTCCCATGGGAAATAAATTAATTGGCTCAGGTATGGTCTGGTCTCCATTCCCAAACCAATGATATTTACACTTTTGCATAATTCCCTCTTTAAAGGTATAAGCTCTTTTTAATCATTTGCTGCTAATTCATCCAATGGCTGGGTATGAAAATCTACAAGCCCATTGCCACTTATTCAGAAACTATAAGGGATGATTTATTTTGGGGCAGGCACACAAAAAACACCAACGAAAAATAGGAAATTATCTAGTGAATGTTTTAAAACATGCTTAAATATGTATTTTTACTTACTTATCAACAAATATATAATAAGTAAATGATGCTAGTAATGAACAACTCTTCATTAAAAGATTTGAATAATTGCCAGCATGCCTTTAATCCCAGAACTTGGGAGGCAGAGACTGGTGGATCTATGTGAGCTTAAGGCCAGTCTGGTCTACAAAGTGAGTTTCAGTACATCCAGAGCTGTTAAAATATCAAACACTGACTTGAATAAAAAACAAACAACATCAATAAATAAAAAAGGAAAATGTATGTATTATCTGTAAGAATAGAAAACTTAGAAACAGAGTGTAGTACCTGTCTTTGTAACACTGAAACCTATTAAAGTTTTAGCATTCTTCTAAAAACTATAAGTAGGTAGCCCATTAACTCCTTCACTTTTACGTAAACTAGCCAAGGACATGGGAGAATTTATCATAGGGTAACGAGAACTTTGGATTGACCTATTTCTTTTTGTTTTACTAAAACATACAAAATTGCTTAAACTCTTAAATGTAAATTGGTATAGATGTTTAATACACAGTAGGCTGCGAAAGGTTAGATTTTCAGACACCATTTAGTGGTAAATACCCAACTACATCTAGAGATTACTTTATCATGTATGACCAACATGAGATTGTGCTCAGTTTTTCTATTCTCCCTTCTTTTCAGGACTTGAAAGAAAGTTATGAGGATATTTCTGATGGTCTATCTGTCTCTCTATTCTATTCGAGGTCTGAATGACAAGTCAAGCAAAGAAATTGAATTTTTCACTTCTCTAAACACTTTTGGCCCCTAGGAACACTGAAAAAGGTCAAGAGTTTTGCAGCATGTTTTTCCCCAAGCTACAGGATCAAAACTTATTTTTAAAAAGGTTGTTCCAAGCCCAATGAGACAGTCAGACATGATAAAGAATATAAACAGTAAAGCAGTGTTCTCTGCAAGTGCACGTTTTTCTCTTGGGAAGTTAATTCTGATGCCAATTATTCCCAAGTCTATTCTCACTAGGTTGACTTTGGGAATAAAACTTAGTTTGACGTAGTGAAAAGAGTTTGAATTCAAAGATGTGAAGTTATGTCTTCATTTAATTTTTTAATTTTACTTTACACAATTTTTTCTGTTGTCCTTTTCTTATGGTTGTTTCTTTTATCTACAATTTCTGGCATCTTTTCAAAAAACTACAACCATTCTTCTTCTTAGAGTTATTATTTTCTTTGTTACTATACACAAATATTGTTCGTTCTCTCAACTTACTCTCTGGGGCTCCAGCCTCCACAATATGTACTGTCCCAGCCTTTCTTCTAGATTGTACACTGGACATTCTAAACATGAGCTCGTGTCTCAGAGACAGAATATGATGGCATTCATGTTTAAGATGTCTATAGTGATGGAGGTTCTAAATACTTTAAGGTTTCCGTTGCTCAGAAACCTTTTGTCTATTGAAAGGGAGTCCTGCATGACAGAAAGGATGTCTCAGGATACCAGCTATCAAGTATATGAGACTGTTAAACACCTATTAAAAGGTAACCTTTAGGAGTGGAAGGGTAAATGACTCTTTTACATTTCATCTTTGGAATGGAAGAGATCAGGCTGGCAGACCAGACACAAGATTCAACCAACCTACCCTAGATACTCAATCCATAGAATCTGTGGTTTAGTATTTATTATACCAGGTCACTAAAATCTGAGTGACATGTTACACAACAATAATTGATGTAACTCACAATATTTTTATATCTTTTTTCTTTATTGATATCTTGTTTGAATCTTCCTAATTCTTAAGTAATTATTTTTTAAAATTTCTATGTGATATTGCAAGCTACAGAAATCTCTCCCTGATCTCCAAAAACATGTATAAATCTATAAACAAAATCTGACTAACAGAAAGAAGCCCAGTATACCTGGCTTTCCTTTCATTATTCTTTATTATACAAACACATTTACTGAAAATTTTGTTAAAACAAGTTTAAAACAACTGCATTTATTATATTGTTTCTGGAATTATGTAGATAGAACCAGCTCTTCGTCACTGCATAGTCAGAATAAAATATGTTACTCAAATCACATAAAAGTCATCCCAGGTTTCAATATTAACAAAGAAATTTATATTTTAATTTTTAATATTTGAAGCTTTCAAAAATAATTGTGTTGATGTCAAAGTGATATACATTCCTGGAATCTATTGGAGTAAATCATTCAGAATAAATCAGTGTATTGGAAATTGGCATCAGAGGTGTATGAAATAAATATAAAACCTAGAAAATTTAACAGTGCTCGAAGGGGAAGATCCATCTGACTTCATTTGTTAAGAAAAGGGAGAAAGGGGTTTTAGGCATCTCTTTCTACATGAAGGACTTTGGGCAACAACTTAAAGGCTTCACTAGATTTTTGCATGCTCATTCATTATCCGCTGCACTTCTTTTAATTCAAGAACCCATAATTGCACTGCTTTTATAATAAATACCTGCTCTGCATTTAAGGCCTAACTGAAATTCCACTTATCATGACCTACCATCTACTATCCCTCTAGACAGACAATTATTGTCCTTTGTTAATTGAATATTTATACCTTCTCTCTTTAATAACTGAAATGTTTCTTATATCACAGATTTGGCTTGTCCATTAATTGTGTATAAATACAACTCAAGAGGAAAGAATCAGCGCACTATGTTTAATTTGATGGTTAGAGTAACTTAGGTGATGGAGGTAAGATGTGGAGACAGAACAATAGAGTGCAAGAATACACAAATATTATTTGTTGGAATAAAAGAAGCATGTCTGGGAAAAGTAAATTCTGTAATAGATTACCTCTTTAGCTGTTATAAGATTGCCAAGATTATTTTAATTAACTTCTCTTTCTATTGTTTCATTTCTTTTTTAACTTAAAATTATGTTATTAGGGTTTATAATTTTTTATGAACTATTACAAACTAGTCTGATTATTGATTGAACTTGTAATATATATCTTTATGGAAAATTAGAGACATCTGGACAAGTGATGGAAGGTTACCTTTTCTTCTGATTGAGTAACATGCATAACATTACAGATTAAAAATAGAAAGTAACAAAATACTTTGGCTTCATTTTTCCAGATTGTGTTAACTCTGACATACCTGAGGAAATACTTTCATAGAAATTATTGCATTTCTATGACTTAAAATAATAGTCAAATATCTGAAATGATATAGCACATCTCAAAATTACTAGTGAAAAACACTTGGGAGACTAAACCTTGCATTTCTATCATATGGACCCAATTGCACCCATAAAAAAAATCAGCCCTAATAATTTATTCAAAATGAAAGAAATGTTATATTATAAATAAATTATCAATAGCAGGAGAGTGGTATTGGGTATAAGCAGGGAAGTCCACTGGACTGTAATGCTATCATTATATTGATAAACATAAACACCTAACTCTAAGTTTGGAAGATTTTAGAATGCATTAATAATAAAAGCATTTGAATCAGAAATTTGACATAAATTTTCATTATATAAGTAATAACATTCATAATTACTAGAGATGAAGATAAGAAGAAAAATAATTGAAAAATTAAACCAAATACTATGATAAAATAAATATATATGCATGGAAACATATCATTTGTTTATGTTTGAGGATTTTTGTCCAACCACAAATTTCAGGCCACATTATTACCTTGATGGGGTGAGATTTTTTATACTCCTGATAAAATTGTTATCAATGTGTCTAATCTGCACTCCTCCAAATAGCATATCCCACCCTTAACAAATTTCACCCATACATTGCCAAATACCAAGTGGTATAATCACCCCAAAATGTGTATCTCTATTTTAACAAAGTAGTTGTAGTATTATTTTACAATTAGTACTTTTTAAATTAAAAAAATCCACAGATAAAAATGACAGTAATTTTTATCCTTGACCTGAGTTTCTCTCAGTAACTTACCCAAAGAACAGTTGAAATCAGCAATGTTCCGCTTACATCAGACAAGGGAATAAAGCATTAATTCGTGTTGACCTGCTTAAAGATGTCAGCAAACCTTACTATTCTGAGTACTTGCAAACTAGGGGAAAGAAATCAGTGCACGTTATATAAGAATATCTTTTACTGACACTGCAGAGTATTTTTATCCTGGTGGAAGTTGCCTCTGGGCTCTGAAACCCTCTGACAGGGAGCAAAGAAAACTAATTGCGGTGAAATATCTTTTCAGGCAACCTGCCTATCACCAAATTCTATATGTAGGGGGAATGCACACTTACTTTAGAATATGTTTCAGCAGAAGGCAAGCCCCAGAGGAATTTTTTTTAAGGTCAAGGAAACTTCCACAGAGCATAGGACTCAAGTTCAATGCATAAAATGTTAGGTTTTGATGAGTCATTAAAAATCTTCACCAAAAATTCAAGGAGTTGTATTCTCAATCACCTGGTTTGACCTCTTATTTTATTTTCAAGGAAATGATATCAGAAGAGTTTTGCCATTTGTTCATCCAGTACAATTAATTGGTTACACAGGATGCCATGAAGTCAGGCCATTCTGAAGGTCCTTGCCTTTAAGCAAACTTAATTGTAAAGAAAGAATTCCACTCTATCTGTGAGTCAGGTTGATACCTGAGGTCATAAGTCTGAACAGAAATAGAAAAGACAGAAAAGAGAAGATACCTGTCCCCCCTTTAGGAGGGAAGAAGGACAGATGTCAAAAATCAGATCAGACTCAGAGATGAGACGACTACTAGTGATGTTTCCCTACTTGCAGAGGGTGGGGCCAAAATCTATTTTCAACTTCAGCTGGGTTCATGGAAGAAGAAAAGTACATTAAGCATCCGAAGCTGGACCACTCTGTTTTGGGCATACTCATGACAAGTGTTTCCTTAAGAACTCTTATGTCTACAGGTTCAAGTGTGTCCATGGTGTTGTAGCCAGATTGAGCAGCTCTCAGTATCTACAATTGCTTACATGATGGAATGAGATCTACCTGTTAATTACTCCATAATAAGACCCACTCTAATGTGTCTTTCATGAGTTGTCATTGCCTTGTTCTGAATCATTAAATGATCAATTTGTGACTTTGTGTGGGTAGCTCTTCTGGAAAAATTCTGAAGGCAAATGTCAACAGCAATAACACCAAAACCAAGAGACATTTGTTGGGAAAGAGAAGAACATTGTTGGAAAAACTAGAATAATTCTTAAATATCATTCACCCACTCTAAAGTGTTGATAGCTGATATAGGGGCTTATACATATTGACCATCCACCAAGGGTTGGTACCTAGGAATTCATCCTTAGAACTGAGAGGGAACAGACTATGAACCAGACACGTAGCACCAAAGTCTCTGTCTTGGATATCAGTCACATTTCTCTTCCAGTAAAGCACTCAAGCTTTAAGTCTTTTAGTCCCCCTTTGTTTTTTGACATTATGCAAGACAGCCTATGTCTTCATCACCAGAAATCCCATCTCTAAGCAGTTGAACCATTGCTTCTATTGTTTCAAATCATTCTTCTCATATCCAGATCATCTGGAAGTAGAAAATCTAACACTTCTCCATCTGTGACTTCTGATATGGGCAGAAGGAAGATCTCTGGGTCACCAACAAATATACATTCAATAAATAGTGGACAGGTGGCTTCATAAACATAATTACCATCTTTCATGAGACTCAGTGGCTAGGAATGATTGGAAGCATGAAAATAATGAATCTCATAGTGATACTGGCTGGCAGGTGGGCTCTTCATCACTCTCAGTTAAATTATTAAAATATAGAAAACATAACAAGGTAAAGTAGAAGTGTTTATTTATAAGAATTAGAGACTTCATTGACTTTTTTAAAAAGTACCACATATTCACTCAGCAATAGCTTATAATGCTTTTGGAGTCCCTTGGACAACCCTGACCTAGTCAAAAGTGGGTTACACATACTTGGTGTTTGGGTTTTTTGTTTAAAATTCAATTTCTCTTGGATAAAGCACTGTCAGCACAGATGGAAATAAGATACAATGAAAGTATTAAAATTGGGAATTCACAGGTAAATGAATAATAACAGAAAAGATACTATCGAGTGATGGAATCCAGATCCAGAAAGCCATACATCAAATGTTCTCTTTCACCTGAGGTTCTGAACACCGAGTCTTCAGATATAAATATAGACCTAGAGTAAGAACAGAAAATAAGAAAGTAAAAAGGTACAATTGAAAGTGAGCATAAATAGAAGGGGGGGCTCTAATTAAGGGAAGAAAGGGAGATAAATATAAATGGAGGAGTGTGCAAAATAAGAACAAGGATATGTGAAAAGTATAAGGATTCATACAATTAACTATCTACCTAAAATACACTAACTTAATATAAATCAGATTGCTTTCTTAAACAATTCAGGCTCCCCTCTCAGGGTGATCCCACCCACAGTCAAATGGGCTCTCCCACATCAATCATTAATAAATAAAATGCCCTCAGTTTGACATGATAGTGGTAACTACCCAAATGAGGTTCCTTCTTCCCAAGAAACTAGTTTTTGTGTAGTTGACAAAAACTAAGCAGCTCTATCTCTCACACCTACCGCAGGTGTCCCTTCTCTTGAGAACAATTGTGCAAGATTGTTTTTTATACAAGGCATCCAGAAGAGAACCTGGGAAATAGCTTTTGATAAGTGATAATTTTGCCTTCTGCTAGAAAAAAAAAGATTTTAATAAAATAAAATACTCATCCTTGCTCTCAGGTTAGAAGATAGTGACAACTATCCAATTAATTCTTTTTTCTTCACAATAACTTGTTTTATCTCTTACAAACTAAGATTTTTGATGACTAGTTATTTACTTATTTTAATAATCATTATTTTTTAACTCAGCCATATTCTTTTAACTGTTTATTTAGGGAAACAAATGTTTGGTTTGTTTTGAATTGATAATGTCAAAATGGAGTCAGTGTTCAAAATTTTTAAAGCAGATCTTTTCTTGTTGAGCTTGCTGTCCCCAGGCGCTACAATTTAGTGTGTTCTGAAGTTTGGGAGAACTCTCCAGAAGAAGAGTTCTGAGTTTCTGAAGAGCAAGTTCCTTTTTCATGTTGTTTCCCTACATTGAATTTTCTGTCTTACTAGGATTCTTGTACCAGACACCCAGGTACCCTTAAGTAGAGGTCACTCAGTGCTTTTTTTTTTCTCTCTCTCTCTCTCTCTCTTTCCAGCCTTTGCTTGCATTCCTGCAATGCTAACTGGAGCACCATTTGGAAAATTTTCAAGTTGGGGGTATGTGAGGACACAGAGGTTGTACTAATGCCTGGCTTGAAATTGCTTCTCAGAGCAGTCATTGGACAATGTTTCTGGCTTTAGCCTACATGACAGCCTGTTCTCCCTGACTCAGCTTTCTGTGTCCAGACAAATGATTCACTCCCAATGCATTTTTCTGTTCCTACTAAATAGGCCCTCTAACCATCACTGTATCTTTCAATTCCAGCTAGCAGCTTAGACAGCAGGTTTCTTTTCTCTTTCTTTTTTTCTTTTTATAAGAATGCTTAGCTGGGGAAACTGTGTACACTCTTCTCCTAATACTTGCTCACATCCTCTGTACGTCCAGAGACTGCTGCTGTTACCAAACTCAGGACAAAGTCCAACTCATACATTCAATTTCTTCACACATTGTTTATCAGCATTGCCATTTCTTGAATTTTTACTCAATCTTATTAAACTCTCAACATAGGACAAGCAAAACAATAAATATGTTCTACATATGATATCATTCAGTATCTACCTCTGCCTCTTTAAGATTAATATTCAGAGCCATATTATGGAAAATGGTAAAAGAAAGCTACAAAATAACTATTTTTTTCTAAAAGCATAATGAAAATGAATGAAAGAAAATGATTGAAACCAAAACAGTTGACCACCAAATGAAGAAAATGTTGCATTTAACCTTATATTTTTATAATAAATGACAATGGATAGTTAGACTAATTTCTGAATTAAATTTATTTTATGGTCTCTGTCATTTCACCTCAACTTTTTAGTAGTCATATTCTTTATATCAAAAAGAAATATCACAAATGATTCTGGTGCTTTCAGTATAACCAGTTCCTTGTAGTAACTCAATATTTAAGCAAAGGTAGGTAAGGGGTGAGGTGTAACTAAGATTATCCTGTCCCCCGTTGGGGACATACTTAAAAAGTAAACTTTCTATGTTTTCAATAGTGAAGTCAAGAAAAGACCCAGAAAAATTATCATTATCCATATTTAGACAACCAAATTCTCAATAATGACCTTTACCACAGCCCTAGAACCAATCATATTCTACATTTAGAAATACAAAAAGCTCATTCAAACAACAACAATAACACAATAAAAGAGTTTACAAGTGCTAGGGAAAGATGTAAATACATAGAGAAAGAAATACAGAGACCTTAACTAAAGAGACTGATAAGTCATACCACCACTGTTTTATGCATTACATGTGTATCCTGAATTAATAGCGACTCATTTCTATACTGATAAGGCTACAGTTTCCTTCCAGTTACTACTTCCGATGGATAAATCCTTCAGAAACCATTCAGAATAATGTTTAATCAAATTTCTGGGTATCCGCAAAGGTTGTCAAGTTGAAAGATGTAAAACTATCAGAAGATAAACTATAGTTAGTGGAAAAGATAGAAAGAAAAACGTCCTTTTAAAATAATAATAAATAATGAGAGAGAACACAAGAGAGTTCTCAGGATTTTCTGTGTTTATGTATTATACACATGTATATGTGTGTTTCTTTATAAACCTGTGAATGTATGCGCAAACATGCAAAGTACACAGAAACAGATGTTGAGGCTGACCTCTTTCCATTTCTCACACCACCGTATTTTTGTTTGTCAAGGTTCCTCACTGAACTCAGAGCTCATACATTTGACTAGTCTGGCTAGTCAGCAAGCCCCAGTAATCTGTGTGTCCTTGCACTCCAAACCCTTATATTCTAATGTTTATTGAAAACATTGTTGTCATAAGTATATGTGTCCTAAGCCTGAGTAGCCCTTCAGAAATAAATGCAATATTTTATAATGGAAAATTAAAATGAGAATGCTACCATTATCATCAAATGATTTATAATTTTGAGATAAGTTTCACTTTCCTGCTAGCATAAAATTGTGCCTTAGCAGAAAGAAAATCCCAAGAGACCACAGTTCTAGAGACAGACCTCCCAGGACCATATTTCATATTTCAAATGTTTAGAATTTTGGCTTGGAGAGGAAAGATTTGAGTTTTCAAAAATTATCTTTAATCCTTGAAATTTTCATATGTGTATATTTTGTATCTTGACGACCTCCACCCCTAATATGCTCCTGGACCACTCCTCCCATCATAATTCCTCCTCAGCATCATGCCTCTACCTTACCTATTAATTAAATCAGGTTCTATTTTAAAGGATTTGTATTAAAGACTATCATATGACACAATAAAGTTTCCTTTAAGTTTTTCTTTTTTTGTTTGTTTGTTTGCTTGCTTTTTTTTTTTTTTTTTTTTTTTTTTTTTTTTTTTTTTTTTTTTTTTTTTGGTTTTTTTTTTTG
>NW_026068178.1:811913-846485 GCF_014885135.2 Alexandromys fortis | reverse complement strand
GAGGAGGCAGAAATTTTTAATAAATAAATAAATTAAAATAAAAAGAATGTAAGGAATAATGAGATGCTGGGGAATGAACTCAGACTTAAATACTGATTGCTACGTATAGATTAATAATTAGACAGTCTTGGTCACATTACTGAATAACTATTGTCCCCAGTTCATGAACAAAAAATAATAAAACAAAAATAGTTTAAAAACTATGATATATGTCATATTCCTTTTTTGGGGGAAAATATGATAGTACCTGTAATATGATCAGAAATTTGCAGAATTTGCGCAGAATTTGATAAAATATAATTTTATCATTTTAAACAATGTTCATATTCTTTAATCAGTTGGTCCAACAAAAAAATTCTCTATATAAATAATAATCAATTCAAAGATAATTGTATAAAGTAAATGAGTTACACATCAGTTTCTCTAGGTTTACGTAAGTCTAGATTCCTCAAATGGAGATACAGGGATAGGTCACTGAATACATATTGACCTTTAGGATAATGTTATTCAATTGAGGAAGAAGAATATTTCATGAGTGCTTTTTGTAGTATTATTCAAAGATCACTATAGTGTTTGGATTTGTATTTATTTTTTAAGTTTGTTTCGAAGAAGAAGAAGAAGAAGAAGAAGAAGAAGAAGAAGAAGAAGAAGAAGAAGAAGAAGAAGAGAAGGAGGAGGAAAAAGAGAAGGAGGAGGGGGAGGAGGAAGGAGGAGGAGAAAGAAAGAAAGAAAAAAAGAAAGAAAGAAAGAAAGAAAGAAAGAAAGAAAGAAAGAAAGAAAGGAAAGGAAAACCTTATCCATGTCAGATAATACTTTCTTCCTTCCAGATTCCAAGACTCCATTCTTGTGATATAATAACATGCTACAGTCACTTTTAAGAAAATTTGTTGTTTGCTTGTCAAAACTTAAAAAAAAATTATACATTGTAGTGTACATGTTCAATAAATATATTTGTTATAAACTCATTGTTACAAGTGAAATCAAGGGTATTTCTACTAACAATTCTTCGAGGAAATTTTATATAATTGTGCATTATCATAGGAAATCAGTTACATATGTTTAACCAATTTCAACTGCACTGTGTTGCTCAATTACATATCAATAGGTAAGAGTAGAAAATATTATTTTCTGATTGATGAGCATGAATTGGGATTAAAAATGTCAAAAATAGGAAATGTATTAAATATGGAAGGAAATGGTAATATGTTCAGTATGTATATATATATTTTTTTTGTCACAGCCCACTTCTCCTGCCATACAGATATTCTTGTATAATCCACACAATTACCATCTGTCCAGGGAATAACAGTTCAGATAAATGCATTTCCATGTAGGATGACTTCCTCCTATTTCACTACACCTTCTGAGAGTCTAATAACTTATTAGTAAATTCACACATATGTACCTTATTATCAAATGTTGTGTATATAAAAGTGTAGTAAGAATGAATCACAACTTAAGCCAAAAAGAATGGTATAAAGCATAGCAGTTACCCTTTAACAGCCATGAAATCATGATTTTCAGGAACGGCAAATATGTTTTGATCTTGCCTTATTTTTTTCTCTTTAAGTCCATTTGTCCAATATCTTCCCCATGGAACAAGTCTCTACCTTATAACTGATCTTTCTTTTTTTCAAAAGTTCTCCATGGTCACATATGAATTAAAAATTGAAGAGTAAGTCCTTGTTTGTATGTATAACACATACACATGTATATATATATATATTAATATATTAATATGTATATTAATCAATCCATAATTAATTAAAGTAAAATCAAAGTAGTGGTGACAATAAGACATATGTATATATGTATTAAAATACCACTTCCTTCACTCCAGCACATATTTATAGCTTCCGGAATTTGTGAAGATGTTGTCCAATGCAAATCATACTTGAGTATTTACAACAAAATACAAATATAGAATGACAATAAAACCCACACTAAGATAGACGTAGAAACTATTCTTCTTTCTGCTTAGCTATTGGCTTTTCATCTTTTTATTAGGCCAATCAGGTGTTTTAGACAGGGAAAATAACACAGCTTCACAGAGTTTAACAAATAAAACAAAAAACAAAAAGAATAAACATATCCTTGCATCATTAGACAAATGTTTCACAGTATAAACAAATGTATCCCATCTTCAACAAATATTCCGTAAAAGTGGTCTTTCCATATATAATTAACATACATAATTATAAGACTCGAATCTGCTGTATTTATTTTGGGGACAGAAGTAAATAAATTAGCATGTACTATAGAATTTTAAAATTCAGAAGTGAATCTACATACCTCATTGTAATTATTTTCAACAAATGCTCAGAAATAATTTAATTGAGAAAGCACTTAATATCCCACAAATATAAGATGTACTCATATTTAAACAAAACCAATTGTATCATGGTCCCAAAGTTTAAAAATATTTAAAAATAACTTGAAATTTGATCATGTGCCTAACTAACTGACTAACATCTGATATAGAACATACCACTTAGAATTGTAATCTTCAGAAGAAATCTAAAACACAAAAGTATTTATTACCCCAAGTTAAGAAAAGATTTAGTGTCATTATCTTAAATACCTATTCAACAATGGAATGCAATTTTTACTACTACAGCTCTATAGTACGATTTGAGGTTGAGGATGATGTTACTGCCAATAATTCTTGTTTGTTTAGGTAAATTTTAGGAATATTGGGCTTTTTATTTTCCCATATGAAACTAAAAATTGTCCTTTCAAAATCTATGAACAAAACTGTTGAAATTTTGAATCAGATGTCATCAGATCTGTAGATTGCTTTTGGTAAGATTCCCATTCTTACTATATTAATCTTAACAGTCCATGACTGTGAGATCTTTTTATATTCTGATATCTTCCACAGGTTTTTCTTAATGCCTTTAAGTTTTTTTTCCATAAAAGTCTTTCACTGACTTGGTTACTGTTACCCCAAAATAATATATTTGAGGCTATTATAAATGTTGTTGTTTCTGAGATTTTTTTCTCAGTATATTTGTTTTTGTATATAGGAAATCTACTGATTTTGTTAGTTAATTTTGCATCCTCATAATTTGTTGAAGTGTTTATGAGATGTAGGTGTTTCCCAGTGAAAATTTTAGGATCACTGATGTACCATAGCATGACTTTATACTTTTACATCTTTCTTCATAAATTATATCCATTTGATCTCCTTCAGTTGTCTTATTGCCACTACTACTTTTATTTTACTTTAATTGATTATGGATTGATTAATTATAGGTATTATGTATGTATCATGCATTTCTCTTTTGTGCTTTTTGAAATTACTGAATGAGCAAACACGTGTGTTTCTGTGTCTATATCTGTTTCTTGTGACTTTTGAGGAAGGCTCTTTTACTTAGGTTTATTTATTTGGTCCCTTTAACAATGATTTAAAAAAGTAAAATGAGATGACCTACTAAAACCTCAGAAATTAAGCATATTAATACCTTCAGGATATCACTGAAACTGGCCAGATTCAGTAGACTCTTCTCTCCTAAGAAATCAAATCACAGAGAACTTCTGACAGACACCCTCAGACCAGCTGGAAGGGGCTAAGGAATAGTGAGATATCTGAAAGAGGCAATCTTCAATCTATAAACTCTTTGGTTCACAATAAAACCAAAAACAAGCAAACAAGCAAAAAAATGCCAAAGAGGAAATATTCCAAAGACATAATTAAGGAAATGAAATTTCACATCTGGGAATGATTAAAAAATTAGTTGGTTATCCAACACAGAGTGTTCAACCTTCATCCTTGAAATCATGCATGATAAAAATGGTAGAAAAAGAAACTCAGGAAGATATGTATGTATACACACTTATGTGTATAAGCATGTATGCATGGATATGTGTGTATATATGTGCACACATATGTATATCTAGATTGTGCATGTGTGTAACAATAAGAAGAAAAAGAAGCTATCATCTTGAGGGTTGGGGTACATAGAAAGGGTTAGAAAAATACCTGGCAGACACTGAAGGGAGGAAAGGGAATGTAACAATGATGCAATTTTTAATATTAATTAAAAGTATATTTTAACACACAGCAACACCTCCTACCTCCCCTAGACATCATACTCCATCCCACAAGTCAGGCAGCATTATTAGAGTCCAGGCTGATCTTAGGGTTCCAAGTTAAGACACTATATACAGTGTGCTAATACTCCCTAAAGCTAACTCAACGGCCCAAAACTGTATCCCCTACCTTGCACTCCATCTCTCCTTTCCCTCCATCCCACCCCACACCCTCCCCCATTCCCAATTTTTGCTTAGCAATCTTGTCTACTTCCAATATCCAGGAGGATAACTATATGTTTTTCTTCAGGTTCACTTTCTTATTTAGCTTCTCTAGGATCACGATTATAGGCTCAATGTCCTTTATTTGTGGCTAGAAACCAATTATGAGTGAGTACATCCCATGTTCATCTTTTTAGGTCTGGGTTACCTCACTCAGGATAGTGTTTTCTATTTCCATCCATTTGCATGCAAAATTCAAGATGTCATTTTTTTTTTACCACTGAGTAGTACTCTAATTTGTATACATTCCACACTTTCTTCATCCATTCTTCCATTGAACGGCATCTAGGTTGTGTCCAGGTTCTGGCTATTACAAATAATGCTGCTATGAATATAGTTGAACAAATGATTTTGTGATATGATGGGGCATCTCTTGGGTATATTCCCAAGAGTGGTATTACTGGGTCTTGGAGTAGGTTGATTCTGAATTTCCTGAGAAATCGCCACACTGATTTCCAAAGTGGTTGCACAAGGTTGCATTCCCACGAGCTAGTGTACCCCCTTCTCCACAACCTCTCCAGCAAAGGCTATCATTGGTGTTTTTGATTTTAGCCATTCTGACAGGTGTAAGATGGTATCTCAAAGTTGTTTTCATTTGCATTTCCCTGATAGCTAAGGAGGTTGAGCATAACCTCAAGTGTCTTTTGGCTATTTGAACTTCTTCTGTTCAGAATTCTCTGCTCAGTCCAGTGATCCATTTTTTAATTGGATTGATTAGCATTTTAAAGTCTAGTTTCTTGAGTTCTTTATATATTTTGGAGGTCAGATCTTTGTCTGTTGTGGGGTTGCTGAAGATCTTCTCCCAGTCAGTGGGTTGCCTTTTTGTCTTAATCACAGTGCCCTTTGCTTTACAGAAGCTTCTCAGTTTTAGGAGGGCCCTAGGATAGAACAAAATATGACGGGGAAGAAAAGTCAATAAAATGAATTATAATGCTATTCTGCTATACTTGTAGATTGTTTCCTAGCACAATTGCCATGAGAGGTTTCATCCAGCAATTGAAGGAAACATACACAAAGACGCACAGACAAACCTTAGGCAGACTTCAGGAAATACTATGGAAGAGGGGAATGGAAGATTATGAGAACCAGAGGATACCACAAAAAAAAAAAAAAAAAAAAAAAAAAAAAAAAAAAAAAAAAAAAAAAAAAACCTACAGAATGAACTAACCTCAGCTCATAGGTGCTCACAGAGACTGAACTGCCAACCAAAAGTCTTGCAGGGGACTGACCTAGACAGTCTTCACATTTGTCATATTTGTGTACTTTGGTCTTCTTATGGGACGCCCAACAGTGGGAACAAGGGCTGTGACCTTAATTGGGACCCTTTTTTCTTACTGGGTTGCATTTTCCAGCCTCAATAAGACAGAAGGTGTTTAGTCTTACTGCAACTGATATGCCATGGCTGTCTGATATACATAGGAGACCTTACCTTTTCTTAAGAGATGGGAGGAGTATTGGATGGGGAAGACATTTTGAAAAAAGGGACTGGGAGGAGAGGTGGGCTATGATAGGTATGAGAAAACTAATTAATTAATAAAACTATTTGTTAAGATTTTCAACAAAATATCTAATAAGGAAACATTATTGTAGTATTAACAATTTTTTCAGCTCAATGATAAATAAGTAACTCAACTAGAGAAATGGCACCAAGTAATTTGAATATTTATTTTGCTAAAGAAAAGGCACATGGAAATAAGTTAATTATCATCAATTACTATAAAGATCATTTTAAAATACAAAGTCCTAGTAGTACTATATGGTTAAAATGGATAAAATGGATATTGGAGAGATGGTTGAGCAGGTAAAATATTTGTGTTGCAAACTTGACTACCTAAGATTGATACCTGGAAATCCAAGTATAGAACCAGATTCAGAGGCACATATTTGAGATCAAAACACTCCTATGACAAAATAAGAGGTGAGGACAGAAGAATCTTCTAGAAACTTGAAACCAAGCTATTCTGGGATACAAATCACAGCAGTGGATACAATAAGAGAACTTGGACTATCAAGTTGGAGGGCAGCTATACTCACCAATATACCCCCAACACTGCACTGTCCTGACTGACAAGGTAGGCAGAGAGAACCAACTTCAAAACTTTGCTGCATTACTTCCTCAACTTCACCATAACAGGTGTATGGGCTACACATGTGTGCATGACACACACACACACACACACACACACACACACACACCACCACCACCACCACCACCACCACCACCACCACCACTTCCATTAAATCAATATGTAATTAAATCAAAGTAAGAAAATAAACATTATTTATTTTTAATTAATTGATTAATTTGTTTGTTTTCTCAGTATATATTTCCCTCTGACAGTTAATGTGCACTTTGTACATTCAGGAATATGTAGACACCAGAAGATGACATTGGTTCCCCTGAGATTAGAGTTACAGGTGTTTGTGAGCGATCATGTAGATGCTGGGCACTAAACTATGCTCCTCTAAAAGAGCTATAAGACACTCAAAACCAATGATTTATTGTTCTGGCCCCTAAAATTTTAAATTTACTAAAATTGGTCACAGTAGGTACTAGAAAAGAGGAGTGAGCAGATCCAGCAGGCATATAGGTATATATATTTATAGAATAGTATTTATCAATGTATAAGCATAACCATATCATATGCACCATGTGAGAACTCAAAACTGTGAGCCTTTTACACTTTTTTTCTGATGGTCAGAGAGTTTGAGATTATTTTTGTTTTTTCAAAGTTGTTGACAGCAGGTATAGCTACAAAACAAGATATCCTACCTAGGGAATATTTACTTGGTGTTTTGGACATTAAGATGCCCTGTAGAGAACTTTGGTCAGAGAATTCAAACATACTTCTGCTCCTTCTTTTAAAATAGGAGTTTTGACTTAGGGAGTGGCTTCCTGCAGGACACTTGGTCTAGGTTGTTTTCACTGCCCCAAACATTGAATACTGTTCTCAAGAAATAATGGCATTTCTCTGATGGCCAGTCTGAGATTCCATCTTACACTAGTAAGAATGGCCAAGATCAAAAACATTGATGACAACTTATACTGTAGCGGATTGGAGTAAAGGGAACACTCCTGCTTTGCTAGTGGCAGTGCAAACTGGTACAGCTCCTTTGGATATCGGTATGGTGATTTCTCAGAAAATTATGAAACATCCTTCCTGAAGACCCAGCAATACCGCTTTTGGGTATATACCCAAAGAATGCTGCTCTACTATGTTCATAGCAGCATTGTTTGTCATAGCCAGAACCTGGAAACAACCTAAATGCCCCTTGACCAAAGAATGGATAAGGAAAATATGGTATATTTACACAATGGAGTACTAAGCAGAAAAATATAATGACATCTTGAGATTTGCAGAAAAATGGATGGATCTAGAAAACATCATACTGAGTAAGGTAACTGACTCTCAAGAAGACAAACATCATATGTACTCATTTATGAGTGGCTTTTAGACATAAAGCAAAGAAAATCAGCCTAAAAATGCACAGTTCCAGTGAGCCTAGACAACAATGAGGTCCCTAAGAGAGATACACATGGAAAGTGGGAAAAGACAAGGTCTCTGAGTAAATTGGGAGCATGGGGATGATGGGAGAAGGTAGCAGGGGAGGGGAGCAGAGAAAAATGTATAGATCAATGAAATTATTAAAATAAAGAATCAGAAAAAGACAGAAAAATAAAAAAAACTACACTGATACAACATTGACTTCTCATAACATGTTCTAAATAAATTTTTTGGGGGGTTTGAAAACAAAAGAAAGAATGACTTATTTCTTAAGTACTGAAGCAAGTAACTTTTCTGGTTGTCCTTTATGTAATGGGGTATAAAAGTGTATTGAAATAAGCAAAGCGAAATTCGGCATTCAGTGTCATCTGAGTTGCCCTCCCAGTACTATCCTATGTCTCCGTGTCTTTTTCTTATCTTTGTTCCTCCTACCTAACATTTCTAATCCTCACACACCTACCCTGGTATGTATGAACCAGCCATGGCTAGGATCATGGCAGAAGTCACCCCAAATAGATGTCTCCCAATACCAACAATGTAACAGTACCAGAAAAATGAAAACACATATTCACAGAAAAAACAACAAAAAGGTGTGTATAAATGTCATTAATGGTTTTACTCATTTCACACTGAAAACAAATCAAATATTTATGAGTTAAAATGCTCTTTTATATATATATATATATATACATATATATGCTAGAAGAAATCAGACTGTTATAATTTTTCAAAGTTCATATAACTAACTGCATACTTTGTGTACATGTGAGTTTCATTTTGTTTTACTCAATAGCATTTAAATACACCTAACTTTGTAAACACTGATCCCAGATTTAAAAAAAAAAAATAAGAAAGGCAAAATTCTAAATATGTTACAAAATATCATGAATATTTGAATGATTTTGCTTAGGGAGTACCATATTAAACAAGATCCAGTCAACAAGACTGATCATTTAGCTGCATTAAAATTAAGATTCCTATTTGTCAAAACAGATCACTGCATTAAGTGGCAAGATAACAACTGGGAGGTACAAGCTGAAGGACTGCATAAAGTATTTCATAAATCATTAGAAAATGAGGCATGAATTCACTATAATTTTTGCAAAAATTCAAAAAGGAATTTTAGAAGATAAAAAATGAAGTAAAACAATTATATAAAAATGTCCATCCTTCACAATGGTGAATTGCCAAGACATGAGGTAATTTTACATACATTACTGGTAAGAATGTCAACCAATCTCTATGTAAATTTAAATGGAAATATGTGTTTTTCTAAGTGGCTTAGGAAATAATTAGGCTTTGCCATTAATTGGAACCAGCATAATTCCTATAATCCTGTTCTCATGTCTGGGTTTAAGATTAACTCTTGTTAGTGTAGATAGTCATTACATAAGTGAATTTTAGAGGCAAAATTTTGAATGAGAAAAATATACTATGAGAAGTTTTTAGTGGATGAGTCTCTGTTCAGTTTTTGTACACATAGTGAAAGTGTAGACATGAAGCAACTGTTTATGAACCTGTAATCTGAACAAAATTTATTGTTTTATAGTAGGAGACTGGATAAAGAAGAAACATAATAGTCCAGTAATTTTAACAATGATGTATTTCATGCCATGAAGTTATTCCTGTATTCTGTTTTATCATGTATTGCAACTTTATTATAGTATATATTTATAAAAATAAACTTTTAAAATATTTGGGGGCATGTATATGGCATTACATATGCACAGAGTTCAAAGGGAGACTAGTAGATTCTCTTTTACCCCCAGGAAAGATTCAGGGATAAAACTTAGGCTGTCTGAATCAAGACAAGTATTTTTACCCACTGAGTCATATTGTGAACCCTATACAACCAATCTCTCATAATCATAAAATTCTACATATAGAAAAGGAAAAATTGGTACCATGACTGGATAAAAAATATTGTTACATTCTAAGAATTAATTTAAGAGGTCTAAAATTAATCTAGTAGGAGAAAGAAGAACTTTGATAATGAGAGCTAGTAATTGGGTCACTGAATTTCTACATTTAAGATCTGGAGTTAGGCCACCAAAGAACTCCTACAGCTGATAAACACCTTTAGTAGCATGGCAGGATACAAGATCAACTCCAAAAAATCAGTTGCCCTCCTATACACAAAAGATAAGGGAGCAGAGAGGGAAATCAGAGAAGCATCACCTTTCACGATAGCCACAAATAGCATAAAATATCTTGGGGTAACTCTAACCTAGGAAGTGAAGGATCTATTTGACAAGAACTTTAAGTCTTTGAAGAAAGAAATTGAGGAGGATACCAGAAAATGGAAGGATCTCCCTTGCTCTTGGATTGGAAGGATCAACATAGTAAAAATGGCAATTCTACCAAATACTTCACAGATCTTGAGAGGATAATAATCAACTTTATATGGAAAAACAAAAAACCCAGGATAGCCAAAACAATCTTATACAATAAAGGAACTTCTGAAGGCATTACCATCCCTGACTTCAAACTCTATTACAGAGCTACAGTATTAAAAACAGCTTGGTATTGGCATAAAAACAGAGAAGTCGACCAATGAAATCAAATAGAAGACCCGGATTTGAACCCTCAATCCTATGAACACCTGATTTTCGATAAAGGAGCTAAAAGTTTACAGTGGAAGAAAGAAAGAAAGCATCTTCAACAAATGGTGCTGGCATAACTGAATGCCAACCTGTAGAAAAAAATGAAAATAGATCCATATCTATCACCATGCACAAAACTCAAGTCCAAATGGATTAAAGACCTCAATATCAGTCTGAACACACTGAACCTGATAGAAGAGAAAGTGGGAAGTACTCTACAACATATGGGCACAGGTGATCACTTCCTACGTATAACCCCAGCAGCACGGACATTAAGGGCAACATTGAATAAATGGGACCTTGTGAAACTGAGAAGCTTCTGTAAAGCAAAGGATACTGTCACTAAGACAAAAAGGCAACCCACTGACTGGGAGAAGATCTTCACCAACACTGCAACAGACAAAGGTCTAATCTCCAAAATATAAAGAACTCAAGAAACTAGACTTTAAAATGCTAATTAACCCAATTAAAAAATGGGGCACTAAAGTGAACAGAGAATTCTCAACAGAAGAAATTCAAATGATCAAAAGACACTGATGGTCATGCCATGTTCAGAGAGTCCGGTTTTATCCCATGCTTATTCAGTCCCAGTCCAGCTGGCCTTGGTGTGCTCTCAATAGATCAGCCCCACCGTCTCATTGTGTGGGTGCACCCTTCGCCGTCCTGACTTCCTTGCTCATGTTCTTTCTCCTTCTGCTCCTCATTTGGACCTTGGGAGCTCAGTCCAGTGCTCTAATGTGGGTCTCTGTCTCTAGCTCCATCCAAATTTACATATGGTGTTGCCTTTTAGTTACTATTATTATGATTATTATTTGTCTAGACCATGTAACAATAGCTTGTATCACCTCTAAACAGACACTTCCCACCAGATGCAAGAAGAGTGAGCACACATATTTACTTTAGATTCTAATCATCTTCCATGTTTACAATTTCTTTCAGGAAATATTCTTGTATATTTTTCTAAAAGAAATTAAATAATAGTTACCATAAGCATGCTATAAGTTTAGTGAATTCAGGATCCATGCCTCTTTACAGTCAGACAAAGCTTTGTCTCAAAGGAGAGTTGGAAATATAGTAGGAATTCAAGTAATACTTTGAGAAAGAAGACATAGTGAAAGTATGACACAAAATAAATTACTAATAATCTTATGTTTTGTGCTAGAGTACTAAAAATCTATGTCTTTTACAACACAATACATACATGTGAGAGAATATGAAGACAGTATGCTGGGATAGAATACAATAAATTTTTATGGATGTTCTGTTGCCTGTACCCTACTAAATGTAGAGGTAGGACCACCAGGATATTATTCTTTTGTTTTTCAATATTTTACTTTTTGATAGTTTCTTATATTTATATAATAAATCTTAGTCCTCGGACTAATTATGTCTCCCTCTCAGTCTCCTCCCTCTACTACCACAGCCCTCCATTTCAATTAGTCCACTCTCTATTTTGTAGTCCATTGCTTTTAGTTGGCATTTCTTGCTCCAGTGTAGAAGGTTATTAATGGAACCAGGGCAAATTTCAGTGGACAAATAACTGAAGAAAATGATACTCACTCTCCCAATCCATTGAGTGCACATAGTTACATAGGGATGGGTGAAGCCTCAGATTCTCCAAGCCATGACAAAATATTGAAGGATTCAAACTTATGTAAATAATACATTTGTTGTCTACAATGACTGTGCCATATCTTCTTTTTTGTGGCATATTCTCCCATCCATTAGCTCTCACATTCTTTCTGTCCTCTCTTTTGTGGTGCTTTCTAAACCTTAGAGAAATTATAATCCTTCCCTATGTAGGGTTGAGTTCTCCACATTTGCTTGTTCTTTGCACTTTGGCTAATTATGGTTTGATGGATGCTGGTTTTAATTCTCCATTTTTATGAATCTGCTTAACGGGGCCAGCTCAATCTCTTTAAGGGGTACTTTTAGGTAGGATAGAAAATGTGATTGCTGTAATATAGATTATATAAAATGAATGATTTGCATATTTCATTATGCTAATGCACTCTGATCGAGAAGGGAAGAACTTGTTTTTAAAATATTCTAATTCATTAAACTCATTATTGTTTGGAACAACATAGCTAAAAAAAATATAAAGATGTTGAACATAAGGGATGGTTATGAGCAGGATTCACAGATATGTTCCATTCCCAAATGGACCATAGCAATGAGAGGGGACATGATCATGAGGCTTGACCCTGCAAAGCTCCTTTTCCTAATCTCTGGAAGAGGATTGTACATAAAACATAGCTTGTGAGTATTAAAAGCAAAACCCTTCATTCTTAGAGAGGATCTCCCTTTTGAGGTTTTCCTTCATTATTCATTCTACAACCAGAATATTGCAACATTTAAATTTTCTATGCTAGTCACAATTTGTGAAACTATTACAGAAAGTAGTATGCAATAGTTCCCTCTTCATGCATTTTTATTTCTTTTAATAATTTCTGTTCTCATCAATTTACACAATATTCAGATAAAAAATTTGACTTTTATTTTCTTCTCCGATTTTTCATGTATCAGAGTTTGTGCTTTCTTTTCTTCTATTTTTGATTTTGAGACATGGTCTCACTGAGTTTTTCATGGTGAACTAATATTGGTTCCTTTCTGTCTCTGACTCCAAGTTCTGGGAGTGCAAGCATGTTGTACCACTCTTAGCGTCTATACCTTCTATTCTAACACTTTTAATGGCATGTTATTTCTAGTCAACTGATTCTGACGCGAATGTGTGCTATTGTCATCTTCGTCTTTAAAGTGCTATTAAGATAGCAGTTAACTTTTTATTTGGAGACAGGTCAATTTCCTTAACAAAGTTTAAAAAATGAGACAAATGAAATAAGAGCAATTAAGTGAGTTTTCAAAGATGCTGAAAAAGATCATTCCTAGTCATCCTACTGTGTGTGGGGGGTATGCTAATTGTGTATACATAATAATGGGGAATGAGTTATGAGCCTTTTATGTATTTAAAAATATTCTTAGGATTTACATATAGGAAAACATGTCAAACTCACAGCCACTTTATGCTACTACTAATACCATGTTCCAGCATGAGAAAATTCAGACCCAGTTAAAAGTAATTTACTTCTTGTTGTGCAAATCAGAGGTAAAATATAGACCTGAAATATTTGACTAAAGAACTTACATTCTCAACAGCAACTCCATGTGTCTTTATGGAAGCCTTTCTTTTGTAAAATAGCGTGAAGTCACTGCAGAGGAGCCTATCGAGACATATTAAAGATAGTATCCTTGTGCACAGTTAGACAAATATATATTAAAATGCAAACTTCAATCTCTAAAATCCATTGCTCCTTCTAATATACAAGTCATTATTTCACTTTATATGCTGATGGGGGTGTCTATTAGCCATGTTGCCTATAGGATTAGAATATGTATATCATTGAATGCCGAGGGATTTGTTTATAGGTTCGTTTCAATATCAAAAATTTATAATGAAGCTTTGAAATTCATTCTGGGCACCAGGGAATTATTGAATCAATTTGTGTTTTTATACAGTTGGTTGAATGGTGTGATAACATAGTTCCTTAGAAATAAAATAGGGTTAGCAAATGGTGACCCAGTGTCCAAAAACATTGTAGCTGATTGATATTGGTCCCAGGCTTACCATATCACTTGGCTTGCAATTCACATGTGTTATAATACTACACGTAGTATATATAATTTATACCATAATCATTCCAAAGGAAGATTTGTCATTTCTTGGAAATCCAGGCAAAGCTTCATACAGAAATCATATTTCTTTAAAGATGCTTTTAGGAAAGACAAGAAGAGAATAGAAGTATTTACAACATTTCTATTAGCCAGAGCACTAACTAATCTTGTGTTTATGGGGCAGCCCCACCCCAGCCAATGTGCCAGTGCTGCTGCAGCGCTACAGTGAGATGAAGGCATCCTAACTGTCAGATTTTGGAGGTCACAATCCTTCTTACAGTGATGATAAATTGCATTTAATTTAGAGAAGACTATTTGGGAGCAAGTTGACAGAGAACTGATCAAATTAAGATTTTTTTACACACAAGCACACGTTTCCCCCATCCAACATTACAGGCATTGCAGATCTTAATGTCACTTTGGCAAGGTTGCTTGAGACCACTGGTTCATTGTCAAATGACTTAGTTCCAGTTGAAATACTCTGCTTAAGCCCTTAGACAAATGAAAAGCAAAATTGTCACTTTTAAATAGAGTCTCCACATAATCACATTGTGAAACAGTGCTCTTCTGGCTGAAGAGAAGTTGTGTGCATGATAATATTGAATTTTAAATAATATATTACACAAAATAGTTCCAATTTGATTTGGGGGATATACTTTCATGAATTATTGAGTATCTGATTATTGTAGAAAGCTTTAGCCATTATGCACTGAAACTGTCATTCTCTCAGCTCTGTGATATATGAGCCTGGTTATCAATATTTAAAATAACAGTTAGCTCACTGTGTGGCAAAAGAAAGCCTAGACTAGACAGGCGTTCTTTAGCAGTGACTCCAACAGGACTCCTGTCAGATTCAAATGTGCTTAGGGATGCTTTCTCACCCAGTCTTCTAGCTGATGTTATTGACACCTGCTAGGCAGAAAGCAGTTCTTATCAGTTGATGGAGGTAAGATTCAACATTAAAACAAACTTGCATCTATTTTTAGACTTAGTATTCTTCTGGATAATGTTTATTGGCAGCACAGCTAAATGATGATGATGGTCTCATTCATGAAAGTATAGTGTACATTTCCTAAAGGGAAGCTGTCTGTCTTATTCAAGGTTTGACTCAGCATTCATTGAAGTATTTGTGTATGGAAAAGGAGCTTAATACCTGATTTATGTTTTTTTTTAATTCATTATTTGTTGATGAATAGATCAATGAATAAATGACTAATGGATAATATTTTAGTCAGAAACCATTCTTTCAATCATTTATTTTTTTTCCACCTGTCTACCCTTCCCTCCCTTTTTCCCTTTCTTTTGTTCTTTCTGAAAGAGTCTTATTCTTTACCCAAGTTATAATAGAAAATATTACATAGCACAACCTTCCCTTAAAATTATGGCAACATTCCCACCATGGCCTCTTCAGTGCTGGTATTATAGTGATTATCCTGTCTAGTTAGTGGTTAGCAAACTTGGCCTAAATATTTTAATAGTAATACACTAATGTAAGAAATTCATGATATATTATTGCATTTTCCCAAAGTCTGACATGCTACATAGACTCAATCATCCTTGAGATTTAGACTTGAACATGGTAGGTAAATTTTGCTCTCAGGAATTTTTCACATGTAAATAAATTAAAAAATAATATATTAAAATGAAGACAACAAAAGAAAAGAGGACATGCTAGTATACAATGCTAGAAAAAGATACACCTTGTAGAGAAGTTGTGCTTTTGAGTTAAATCAAACACAGGACCAACAAAGAAATTGTGACCCAGAGGAATCAGAAATGGTAAAGGAAAGGGTGAGAGTTTTCTGTAGTAGGTTAAGGAGAGTCTTCTTAGAATATATTGATGCCCACCTAATTGTAGCAAGTGATCATATATTATTCATTATATTTCATATTTTAAGAATATCCTCTACTCAAGAGTTTTTATAAAGACAATGAAACTTCCTAAGTAATAAAAATAAGTAACAGATAATGAGTTGATAGCCCAGAAAGAATCCTAACTATTTATTCCCTAGCATAAGGAGGAAAGCTTTACCTCTGTTCTCTCCTCTATGTTAGTCAAGCTATATGTTACTTTCAGTGAACTTTTTCTGTAAAAAGACAAAAAACTGCAAGAAAGACTGGAAAGCTTTTATATTCAGAATTTCATAAAGTTCTTAGAACATTTTAGCTCCCTTAATCTCTGTCTAATCTGTTCTTCTCTCTCTCTTTCCAATTCCCCACCATATTCACACACAATACAGTAAAGACATTCAACATACATAATTTTATGTATTATTTCAGTCTTTGTAACATAAATCTCATGCTGATTTCACTCTTCTTGATCATAGAATTGGGTGACAAAACACAGCATCATCTACAGATAATTGCCATAACTGTCTATTTGACAAGGATACATTAGTATTTTTTCAAAGCACATTTATCTTTAACTTTATTATTTATTTTATTAATAGCTTATCTTTTGTAACAGAATTTGCTCTTCTAACTAATACATTTCTCATTTATAAAAATAATTGAAAGTGTATTTAAAAAAATGACACAATATACTTTGCATGCTTGAATTTCTTTCTTCACTTGGCCTTTGATATGTGTGTGCCTTGACCTCTGGGAATCTGGGTTCTATATCAAGCTTTCAGGGACACTGTGTTCTGTTCTCCTGTATACACTCTATATACACACTGTGCTTTCTTTATTTAGACAGAAAAGGGGAGATGATGTGAAAAGACCTTCTGCATACGTGTGCTTTTATTGGCTAATGAATAAAGAAACTGCTAGGGCCTAAGGCAGGGCTGAATAGAGGTAGGTGGAAAAACTAAACTGAATACTGGGAGAACATAGGTGGAGTCAGAGAGACATCAGGGAGCTGCTGAAGGAGAAAGATGCCTGCAGGTGCCAGTTGAAACCTTGCTAGTAGGCCACAACCCCATGGTGATGCACAGATTAATAGAGCTGGGTTAAGATATAAGAGCTAGCTAGAAATTCACCTAGGAGACTAATCAAACAGTGTTTTAATTAATACAGCTTCTGTGCAACTATTTCAGGTCTTGGCATCTGAGAACAAATATGCAGCCTCCACTGATATTCATTTTTAGTTTTTAATATATGTTCAAGACTTTCTGTGTTTCAAATCCAGCAATGTCCAGTCATGACTCTCTCCGTGATTCAGTTCATCTCCCCAACACATTCATCAATTTTCTCATATTTCAAACAACATACTCCATTTTTTGACTAGGTGCATTTCTCTTTGATGATGGTTCCCATCTAAATATGAAAGTAAGCCTTGTTGTCTTTATTTGCAAGCTTAACATGATTATAACCTGCTCTAGAAGTAAATTACCTTTTTGATTTCAATATAGTTCATCCATTTGCTAATATAAATATGTAAATTCTTGCAAAGATAAACAACAAGGTATATTATAAGGTATCTTCCATTCTAAAATACATTCTTTAGACAATTGGCCAACTATCTTCATGTTTTTAGCTTTCTTTATTAATTTAGTTGTTCTAGGCAGCACTTTGGATTTGTTTGCATGTGAATTCCATTTCTTTTCTTGCAGCATTGCTCCTCTTATATATGTATGTATACATGCATCTATGTGTATATATGTGTGTTTGCATATGCGTAAGTGCATTTCATACTGTATACACATACAGACACAAACACGCATATATGTATAAATTTTAATTTTCATTTTACATTCCAACCACAGTTCTCCATCTCAACTCCTCTCTTCCCTAAGCCTTCCTTCCCCAACCCACCTGCCATGCACTCCTTTCAAAGGGTAAGACTTCCCGTGGGGAGTCAACAAAGTCTGGTAGATTAAGCTAAGGCAGGAGCAAATTCCTTTTGGTTGCATTAAGGGTGAGCATGGCATTTTCTCCAAAAGGCAAGCTCATGCTCCAGGGATAGACCTGTTGTCAGAGGCAGCTCAGATAGACCAAGTTATACATATGTCTCCCACTTGCAGAGAGCCCATTTCTGTGCCATGAAGGCTTCACAACTGTTGGTCTAGAGTTCCCACAAGTTTGCTTCATCTGTCAATGTAGATTTCTCCATCATCATCCTGACTTCCCTTGCTCCTATATTTCCTCCTCCCTCTCTTCGACTGTATTTGCTGAGCTGGTGCTTGATTGTGTCTCTGTCTGGTTCCATCAGTTACTGAATTCATTGACGACAGTTGGGGTATTCACCAATCTGATTACAATGAGAGGTCAGTTTAGGTACCTTCTCCACTATATCTAGGAGTCTTACATGAAGCCACCATAGGGATTCCTGGGAATTTTCCTAGCACCATGTTTCTTGCTCACCCCATAATGAGTCTCTCTATCAAGCTATACCTTACATTGCTCTAACACACCATTGCTCCCCCAACTCAATTATCTTCTTTCCTTGTGTTCTCATCCCCCATCTCCTCCCCTCTACTGCCCCTGCTTGTTCTCAGATTACCCAGGAGATCTCATCTAATTCCTTTCCCAGGACAATCCATGCTTCCCTCTTAGGATCCTCCTGTTCCCTAGCTTTTCTGGAGCTATGGATTGTACTTTGGTTATTTTTCTGCATTACATCTAGTATCTGCCTATGAGTGAATACATACCATGTTTGTGTTTCTGAGTCTGGATTATATCACTCGGGATTTTTTTTTCTAGTTCCATCCATAGTTCACATCTGCTGTCACTTGGTCACTGGATTATATTTTCTCATAATCCAGAAAAGTATTTCCTGGCTTTCCTTGACTGCAGTCTTTATATTCTGGTCTCATATCATTAACTCTGTTTAGTCTTTTCTCTTGTGCAAAATAATACAAAGTAAGCTTGGGATCAAAGAACCTTCAAAATTTTTTGAAGAACAAAAAATTCTAGGATTTTTGTTTAAATTGAATTTATATTTTAATTAACAGTTTGACTGAGTTTGTCATTATAGCTTAGAAATTGTTTTTCTTCAGTGAATTGAAGTCATTCATCTACCGTCTCCAACTGAACCTGTTATTTTGGTATTTGATTGCTTAAGTATAATTCCTTTATTTTTACCCATTATGGAATATTTTAAAATTTTAGACACCCAAATTCAAGGAATAAAGAACACTAGCAAGCTGCTTGATGAACCATTACTCTGATACCTAAATCAGATAAAAATATTTAAAAGTGTAATTGCTTTGATACCATCGATAAGAGGGATATAAATACATGTTATTTTGCATATATTGAATTATCTTTGTGCTCCAGAATCTTACGTACATGGTATGTGAGCATTTTTTGGAAAATTAAATAATAATTGCTGGCTTAATTTTGTTAATCATTTCATTATATATACACACAGTGAGGTATAATACTGTCTACTCTAACTTTATCTGTCTGAATAAACCTATTAACACATGTTATAAACCTTGATTGCTTACAATTATTTCAAATGTATTTTCACAAAGTTATGGTCAGGAGGGAAATATAGGCTCATATTAAAAATATGAAAATCATATTATGCTTAGACTTTAAGACTTAATGCTGATTTGTAAGAAACAGAACAGATGAACAAGGAGAGTCATGAATAAATTTCTTGGATTTTTTTATGATGTGAATCAATGTTTCTAAGTGATGTATGAGATGTGATGGCAAATCCATACTGAGACAAAGCATACAGAGGATTCCTTTGCTGTTCTAGTGTGATTGGTTATTAATCTGTGTTCATGTGCCTTTTATTTTCATAAAAAAGAGCTGTCCTAATAGTTCTGTACTCCATATCCTCTATTTTCTTCTTACATTCAATGACTAGATTTTGATTACTCTGCCATGCACGTCGCCCTTTTCTTCTATCTTATCTTTATCTCAATATCTTATCTTTCTCAAATGTTCCACCCTGAAAGTGGGGCACACCATCCTATGGGCCTGGGCTGAACAGAGGAGGAGGAAGAAGTAGACCAGGAAGCCTAAGCATTTTGTTTGCTTTGCTCCCTTCCTGGCATGCCATGGGATGCTCTGATCCATCACATCTCCCCTTCTATGATAGATGAACACTCTAAAATCACAGTTCTTTAGTTTTAAAAAATGGTATGAAATTAATTTTAAAAATTCCTATTTCCTCATATATAAACTGTGTGAATTTCCGTTCAGAGGCATAACAAATTTCCATTTTGGAGGGATTCATGATCACTGCCTGTCAAAGAAAGTTGGGAGAAATTACGTGTGGGATGTCCTTATTCATTATGTGCATTTCAATATAAGCAACTCTTTCTTTCGTATACCTGCTTCCTGCTGTGTCAGGTAGTGTCTACTTCCCTTCAGTCCCCTTCACTTCAGTTTCACTAAAAAATATAATTTCCATTTGTAGAAGCTGTGTACTGGCTGCTTTTAGTGTGTTAAGTGGGAGAGTTTGGGACTAATGATGCTTCATGCATAGTACCATGAAATCTTATTCACTTTGCTTTTCTGGGAACTAAAAGTTTAAGCCAAGGCCTCATTCTAGACTTGCAGTATGGATTTACCTGCTTGTCTGTTACCACCACTTTTTGGTAAATTAATAAGGTTTGTCTGATTTTCTTTAATCAATTTTTGGTCATTCAGCATTATANAATAAATATAAATAAAGTAAAATTGATTTTCAAAAAATTTTATTCATTCTTGATAAAACTTAATTTTTAAGAAACAATTTGAATTTCTCCTATATTTAAAGTTTCTTATCCTTTCTTTTCTTCTATTCATCTTTTCCTGCTAATTTGGTGTTAAAGTTACAAAATTGTTTTCAAATATTCTTCCTGGTTTTTCCTTGTTAATAATTTCTAAGTCATAAGTCCTTGTAGTATGAATTTGGAGCAAATTTAAATCTGCAGTTTCATTACTACATTTTCCATTGTCTTTCTCTAAGCAATATTTATAGAACAAAGAACATGATTACCTTATAAAGGACATTTATTTAACTGGTGCATTTTATATTCTTTTTATATTTTAAAACAAGAAAATTTCTATGAGTTTTTTCCTAAATTCCCCTAAATAAGAGCATCTGACAAATTTTCCTTAGTAAGAGAGTCTGTGATTCTTTTGCATAAATCCAGAGTCCAGTATACAGAAGAGGCAAGAATTATGAAGATGTCCTGCCTGATGCAAGAATATATTTTGCTAGGAAAGAAATCTACCTCAACAAGTGATTTTACATTTGGATGTTGCCAACTTCCAGTGATAATGATGGGGCAGACAACTTTATGTTTTGCTTTTATATTTTGATCAGTTTTTTCTTTATATATAAAGATTTTTACTTCATATTTCTGATATTATAAATATCACATTTTGTGCTCAAGTACGGTACAACAGGCATCTTTATAGGACATTAGATCAAGCATTGTATATATACCACATTCGCTAGGATGCGGGCAGACATTAAGCATAGTTTTTCATTTTATGAAAGAAGTGGAACCTATATATTTCTGCCCCAATCTCCATTCAATGACTCACTCCTGTTGCCTTGTTTTTGGACTATGTTTCAGTACTATCCATTATTTCTTTAAAACTCTCTTTGGTTTCATTTATTTCCATGAATGGCCTAATACATATGAATAACTCATCAGATGTCTAAGCAAAAAACAATTTATTTTACTGTGATGAGCTTTGATCCACCTACTTTTGTGACTCTGTGAGGTGTGATTGACAAGAATGTCTAAGATGGACACAGGATATTTCCCCCAATAATTTTGATTTAAGTGTGTAAGGCTTGCTGTGTTTATAACCATCATTATTTTAATATTTTGCTTTTGAAATATCCATCATCAGAAATGATATATCGATTTTTTTACTCTGAGCAGTTGTGCCCATTATAGCTTTGATGGGTGAACTCTGCTGTGTAGATCATTTTAACAATATATTGACAACCACAATTTTTATTAGCTTAAAACCACTTTTATTTTATATTTATTGTTTTAGTACCTCTGGATGTATAGATTTTTACATATTTTATATTCCAGGATGATTTAGAAAATAAAAGTGCCATGCTAGAAATTTTTATCACTGTTAAAATCATTAAAAACATTATTAACATCACATAAACGCAGTCTATCAATTTATTGCTTAAAATTTGGTAACTTTATCTTCTACTTTGTATATTCTACAACTTATTAGTATAATTTATAGTAACAGAATTTTTTTCAAAGAATTATTAGTTTTATAAGAAATAGAGAAATCATTTCTATTTATTATGTTTTCATAAATAATTGTTTAATTACAATTTACTAATTTCCTCGTTATAATTTTATAATTACTTTTCATAATGCATATATTTGTGAACAGTAATACATTAATGATTGAAATTAAGAATCACAATGAAATATAAACAATGAAAACAGGAAACAAGTAAAGACAAATGCTTAAATAGATGCACACCTAAGGCCAGAAATAGAATCAAGCAGAATTTCTTCATAAAAACTGAATTGAATATCATTAATGCAAAACATTGCACAGATTCTTCAAAATTACATGATATACACTATATATCTTGTATATATATATAAACTTGGCAATTTGCATAATTTTTAACAGTTTATTTTTGAGAGTAACTAAAATTTATTGTATATTTTAAAAATTTCTCTATTTTCCCCTTTTCTCCCTTCCAATCTTTCCATCCACTATTTCACTGTTTATGGTCTCATTTTTTATCAGATTTTGTTTTGCACATGTGTAAGTAACTGACCAGCAGAATCCCTAACTACACAATAAATATTTTATTTATACCCACAGATAAGTGCAGTCTTCACTCACAGCAAAGAGACTTTTCTTTGCAGCAGATGGAGACCAATACAGCTAGCTACAACGAATTGAAATGCATTGCTTTGTAGCTAATCTGAGCTGATACATCTACAATACAACTGTAGCACCTAAGATTTTTTTAAGGTTTTACTTCAGTTTCAATTTATTCATCTTATTTATATAAGTTTAAGTTTTATTTAAGTGAATTGAGATGTGTTGTGTTGTGTAGATTTTTATGAGCCCAGATGCTCACAGAGGACAGTGACATGGGAACCTCTGGAACCGGAGTTATAGGTAACCTGTAGCCAACCAGTGTGTGTTCTGGGAATTGAACTGCAGTCACCTATAACAGTAGTATCAATATATCCCTCTATCTCATAATTAAAATAAATTTGAAAAGAAGAATATGAACTTAAAAATATTTTTAAACTGAATTTATCAGCGTTTGTGAAATGAAGACGAATGTGCATTATAATGCCTTGCCTTTTCTCATACTTGACTTTCTAATCCATATAATAATGAAAAGTGCATAAATGAATACTCTTTTAACCAATATGATAGTGAAATGGTAGTTTTAAATAAAGCACAGTGTCCTACTTTTGATCACTATGTAGTGACAATGGAACATTATACGTACAGCAGTTATAACAGCTAAATTAATTTGTTGCAAAACACAGTCATGAAGAAAACTGTAAAATCTTAACAGAGAACTTAAAAGAAAATTGGGTTAAATGGTTGGAGGGAGTACATCTTAAATGACAAGAAAAAGTATTGGAAAATTTCTATTAATCTTTGAGTTTTCTTTATTTTTAGTACTTAATTTAATTCAAGTTAAAATCTTAACTGTTTAATCTTTGAAATTCAGCTAAATGATTTTATATTTATTTAGAAATGTAAGTAGGTAAAAGTTCCAATAGTAATGAAAGAAAAAAAATGAAAGTAGTTCCAATCATATCAAATAATAAAGATAATAATATTTTTAAAAATATAAAGGCATAAAGCAATAAAATTAGATGGAAAGATTATCATAAAAGTACTGATAATAGAGTTACAACACAGTTTTATTTAGTTGTTGCTATAATCACTTGTCAATAAGTTTCAGTCATAAACTGAATGTGAATATAACACACAGGTAAAACATTTGAGGAACTGGGTTCATGGATGCTTTGCCCAAGGCTTTCATTACTACTTCCATAGAGTTCTCCTGATTCTGCTTTCTACACAGTCTTCCTTATTATAGGCTAGTAACTCTGTTGGTTGCATGGTGGTTGCTCTGACATTTGAAGCAAGGTAGTAAACCAGGTAAATTTCATCATGATCAAACAAATTATCTGATCTGTAGGCAACATTATGACAAACAAATGCTCATACTTTACATGGGATTACTATTTACACCAAATCATTTCCCCTCTGTTGTACAATAAGACAGCCTGGGATCCAAAGGAAAATTCTGTGGCATGCAAAGATCAAAAGATGTTTGGATAACTAATAAGAAAGCAAGTTTCAAATAAAACTGAACATATATATGTCCTTAAGTAAGGGTGCCCATACACATATATGTATAAATATATTTTAACACTTGGCTATAATTCAATTTAAAAGGAAACAGGAAATTTTGTAGTCAGAACTGTGTTCAATTGGTTTATCAAACATATTTATATATGAAGTAATGCTTACCTTCAGTATGTGAATACTTATGGTGACTGCTATATTATTCAAATTCAAGCTGTGGTATTCAGCAAATATAAAAATATATATCAAGTTAACTGAAAATTTTGGGCTGAAATATGTATATTAATAAACAAGTTGACAATACTGGACTATTCATCGAGCTTTTGATAGCAAGCAAGGAACAAACCATTATAAATTGACAAAAAATGAAGTGATTTATCATTTTATAAAGCTCAAAAATCTAGAAGTGTTTGTATTTTAATTTTAGCGATAGATAAATGGGAAGGTAGAAATTTTAAATAACTTACCTGCAGCCACAAATGATGGGAATTTAATGAGATTTTAGCTTAGATTTTTCTTCTTTATCTTTTAGTGTTCTATGAAATTTCATTAATTTTGATTACCTTGAAAGTAATTTTTAATATAAATAATTTAAGAGCTAAGGCCCTATTTTATTTTTTAAATTTTTATGATGCTCTATTTATGTATTTATTTGTGTGTATATTCCACACATACCTGAGAATATAAATAGTATAATTGGAATCAATGGGCTATAGAAACAAAAGAGAAAGGGCATAGGTTTTGGAAGACTATGGGAAGAAGTAGGAGTCAATATTTTCTAAAAACCTTTTATGTATTATATTCTCAATAATAATAACTGCATTAAAATACAGGTAAAGAAGGTTGTAAAGGATGAGTACATTGGATATCTGAAGCACACAGAATTCAAGGTTGAAGCAATGCTCCTTAGACTTTGAGACTCACAGAGTTCTCCTGCTGTGCTATTGAAATACATTGAAATAGAACCAGCACTCAAGTTTTCATTGCATGCACACTTCATTCTCACTTAAAATTCTCTCAAAATTTTTACCTCATTTTCTCAATAGTAGCAAGCTCTGACAACATTAAACCAATTGTTTCCTTGCCTTCATGAGTTTGCATGTGTCCAGCTAAAGAAATAAATAAACATTCAACACAGTCCATGAGTGTTATAATTGTAATATGTGGCATAATGGAAAAAATGCAGGACCTAGAGAATTAGCATCCAAGCACCCACCTGAACTACCCTGAGGACAACTTTCTGAGGAATTAAAATTTAGTCACAGTTTGGACTAGACTGGGGTGTAAAATACTTCAACAATATGGCCCCTGAACAAGACCTGAGCAACAATAACACTAGAAGACATGCCATAATGGAAGAGGAAAATCTCATAAAGCCTTCCATTCTAAACAAAGAATTACAGGCAAACAAAGATTGCTGAGAGGGAGAACTAGTAATCCCAAGTGATGCACTCCCTAATTAGTTATGGAATTTGAAGAAGTCAGTACCGAAACCATATGAATAGAAGCAGCAGTAAATGGACTCAGCATCTTATTCTTGTATATTTAAGCAGCTAAGCATATACACAACATTAAAAATAAAAGAAATAGAGACCATGGATTTGAGAGGATGGTGGTACATGGATGAGGTGTGAGAAAAGAAAGGAAAGATAGTTAGATAGATAGATAGATAGATAGATAGATAGATAGATAGATAGATAGATAGACAGACAGACAGATAGATAGATGATGGATAAATAAATATGATACAATTCCATTTTAATTTGTATTTATTTATCATCTATCTATCTATCTATTTATTTATTTATATATCTGGTTTATTTGTTTTACTATCAATTCCTTAATGCATTTCTTCTTGTCATTTTTTTCAACTCCTTTTCTGTATGCTTCCAAACCAGATTTGCCTTTATCGGTGGGAAGAGGGGTAAGTTTTCCTTAATTCTATATGAGAACTTTGTCTATCAAGTTCTTAAGGAGTAATTGTGAGTCTCAGTACTCCTTCTTCAGATGGGTAGTGGTTACCTGGGAAATAAACATGGCATTTATGAAGATTTAAGTAAATGAGGGAGCAGAGAATGTTTCATTAATTTACTATGCCTCATTGTACAAATGCTGGAATGACTTGGTAGTTCAGTAAAATGATCCTTTGAATTTACCCCCCCCCAAAAAAAAATTGTGAGCTCTTTTGGGGTTGGAGAAAAAGTAAGTCAAATGGTATGGTGTATACAAAGATTGTGTGTGTGTGTGTGTGTGTGTATCTCAAAATGAATAATCACTGTGTTCACCTGAATCACACAAAGTCCTGTACATTCTTTTGGTACCATATAGGACCAATTTTCATTTATGTCAAAATAAGAAGGGGTCAAAGTGAACACTCAGATTTGATATCTGCTTCCCCATGTTTACAATACCCAGAGAAAAGGAGAGGTTGAACCAAGCAGAACCACTAGAGGTCATGACATGGAGAATTTTCAGGAAGATAAGCCTTACTGTGGTGAATGATTAGCTCAGCAGTCATCCCTTGTTGTAAGGAAAAGTCTGAGGCTTTCTAATGAATGAAAAGCATCAGCAAAACCAACTGTGCAGAAGTGTCTATACTTCCTCATTCATACCATTTTCTGCATCTCCCAACCTAATATCCCTGGAGTGTTAGCTTTATACCCTGCTTTAAAAGCACATTTTTCTGACATTGTTATCTCTCATAATTAAATAATATCTGGAAAGTTACACTATGAGTCTTAATCATTTAGAAAATTTGAGTATGGGATAATAAAATCTTGGCTTGAAAAGATTTTTTTTTTAAATTTTTCCCACACACAGTACGTTTTCCTGTTCATGGTTATAAGTTTCCTTTAGCAAAAGAGTTTTATATTTCCAATAGCTAAAACATGGATTAGTGTAAATCTAGCATTAGAGGACATTTCAAGGTTATCCATACTTGTGCAACCACTTTAGAAATCAATGTGGCGATTTCTCCGGAAATTCGGGATCAACCTACTCCAGGACCCAGTAATACCACTCTTAAGAATATACCCAAGAGATGCCCTATCATATTACAAAAGCATTTGTTCAACTATAGAAAACACTATCCTGAGTGGGGTAACCCAGATCTAAAAAGATGAACATGGGATGAACTCACTCATTATTGGTTTCTAGCCATAAATAAAGGACATTGAGCCTATAACTCGTGATCCTAGAGAAGTTAAATAAGAACGTGAACCCAAAGAAAAATATAGTTATCCTCCTGGATATTGGAAGTAGACAAGATTGCCAGAAAAAATTGGGAACTTGGGGGTGGGGCGGGATGGGGGTGAGAGGAAATGGGGAGAGAAAAGTGAAAAGGGGAGGATGGGGAGAGCTTGGAAGAAAGGGATGGTTTGGATAAAGGAAGGGTGAGTATGGGAGCAGGAAAGAATATATCTTAATTAAAGGAGCCAGTTTAGGGTTGGCAAGAGATTTGACTCTAGATGGGTTCCCAGGGAGATGTCCTCAGCTAGTTCCTTGGGCAGCTGAGGATAGGGAACCTGAAATGGCCCTATCCTATAGCCATATTGATGACTATCTCCCATACCACCACAGAACCTTCATCTGGCGATGTTTGGAGATAGAGACAGAGACTCACATTGGAGCACTGAACTGAGCTCCCAAGGTCCAAATGAGGAGCAGATGGAGAGAGAACATGAGCAAGGAAGTCAGGACCACGGGGGGTGCACCCACCCACTGAGACAGTGGGGCTGATCTATTGGAAGCTCACCAAGGCCAGCTGGACTGGGCCTGAAAAAGCATGAAATCAAAGCAAATTCTCTGAACATGGCGGACAATGAGGGCTGATGAGTGCCAAGGACAATTATACTGGGTTTTGATCTTACTGCATGTACTGGCTTTATGGGAGCCTAGCCTGTTTGGATGCTCACCTTCCTAGACCTGGATGGAGAGGAGAGGACCTTGGACTTCCCACAGGGCAGGGAAACCTGAATGCTCTTTGGACTGGAGAGGGATGGGGAGAGGAGTGGGGGGAGGGGTGGGAAATGTGAGGCGGAGAGGAGGCAGAAATTTTTAATAAAGAAATACATATTTATGAAAGTGAAAAAAATAATTGGCCATTTTGGACAATTTTTCTGTGCTTTAGAACTCTAAAATAAATTCAATTTAAATATGCAAAAAAAAAGATTATCCAAATCATGGTTTTCCTATTCCTACAGAACATCCACTTCTTTATTTGGTCATAGGTCTGTTACAATATATTTCAAAAGAATAGCACTATTATTTTAACACTATTATTTGTTATCCATATAAACATGGAAGAGATACATGCTTTAATTGGTTTTCTTAATTCTGTTGTGTTTTGTAGTTCATAAACATTTTTTTTCTTTTTGTTTTTGTTTTGTATTTTGAGGCAGAGTTTCTCTGTATATCTCTGGCGCTCCTGTAACTTACTCTGTAGATCACGCTGATCTCAAACTCACAGAGATCAGCCTGCCTCTGCCTCCCTGAGTGCTGAGATAAAAGGCATGTGCCTCCCGGATCCATAAACATTTCTAACTGTAACTTTAAGAAATAGTCCTTTACTTTATTTCTTCCTTCCTCCCTCCCTCCCTTCCTTCCTTCCTCCCTCCCTCCCTCCCTGCCTTCCTTCCTCCCTTCCTTCCTTCTTCCCTTCCTTCCTTCTTCCCTTCCTTCCTTCTTCCCTTCCTTCCTTCTTCCCTTCCTTCCTTCCTTCCTTCCTTCCTTCCTTCCTTCCTTCCTTCCTTCCTTCCTTCCTTCTTCCCTTGCTCCTCTCTTTTTTCTTCCCTCATCATTTTTTTTCTTTCTCCATTCTCAGATCATTACCTGTCTTCTCTCCAATATCTAGTGGTAATAGTTGAGGCCACATCACAGAGAATCATCTGAGTCTTCATATATTGTTTTTAAATATATTAGGAAATGTAAATTATAGGAGAGGAGGGCAATAGATATTTAAATTAGTTAACTCAATTTGTTAGACCATTGGTTAAGAGGTTGGAAGATAGGACTTTCTTGGTGCAGAGGTTCGTGACCCAGGTTCTTCTAGACCACTATTCCTTCTACATAAACAGCTGGCCCCAGAAAACAGGGAACATTGTTTAAAAATGTAAAGAAAAATAAGTAGAAATTTTATTGAGAGTTATTGACAGTGTTTTTTTTTTTCATTCATTTCCTAAGCAAGTCTATTAACATGTGTGTTCAGGGTCCAATTTCTTGTAGTATCTTTTTGAGTAACTGAAATCAACATATATTTTTTATTGAACATTCACAGATTTCTGTGGTTTAAAATTCAGCTAGTCTGAAGCTAATTTTGAAATCTGGATACTTATCATTTCTGTGTGAACTCCTGAAGATGACTGGTGCTTGCACTGTGAAGTCATGATGGTAGCAGACTGAAGGGATGGCAAGTGTCACATTCCTCATCTGGAAACAACTGTGACCTAAGCAAGGGGGGCAGGCAATGTCTTATCATGGCAGTGTCTAAGAATGGGCCTTGTTAAGTCCCATGCTATACGTATATTGGCTTATTTAAATTTAGCTTGTATGATGGGTTTGGTCAAACTCTCCTGGAATTCATGTACTACTTGGGCACTATCAGCCTGAATGGTATGCCAGGTTCTTAACTGCTTTCCTAGAGAATGTAATTTGTATTTTCAGTAATATTTTATGGTTTTGAAGCATATTAAAGTGCTCCTCTTTTAAACTATTTCCTGTTATCCTAACAGCAATGCAGAAGACTCTTTAAAAAGCCGGTGCTTAGGAAAGTGAAATTGGTAACACAAAAAAGAAAAAGAAACCTGGGAAACATTCATAGAAATATTTTCAAAATTAATACTGCAGAAAATATGACACTATAAAAATTTATGATATATTTTTAAATGTGTCTTCCTACTTGGTCATTCTGTCTTTCAGTATGTATGAATTTTTAAGTTTTATCAAAAGGTGACAATGTCAGCTCCTATACAAGAACCAAAACATTTCCTTATGGTTAGATCTAAAGAATAACTTACTGCATTTGGGCTTTGACTCAAAGTAAATCTTCAAGAGAAATGTAGACTTCTCATAGTTTAGTTAGGGGAGTGATTCAATTCCCTGCCTTCATCTGAATGTTAAGACTCCCTCTGTCATGTTCTTCCTTATGAATTTGGGAGGTCCAGTTTGTATTTATAGCATGAATCACCTCTGTCAATTCAGCAGCTGTTTATATTTCATTCTTTATTTTGTCATGGTTTGTTTTTTTCTTAGGGTTGCAAGTTTAGTATTATGGTCTCTAGCATAAACTCTGTACTTAGCAAAAAGAAGGTGCCCAATTAGTAACATTTTATCTGAGTGCATGGAAAATCACTGATCTTGCTAAACTTCAATTTGCTTAAACTTAAGATCAAGTTATTAACCCCCACCATAATGGGCTGTCATGAGTGGTAAGTAAAAAAAAATGTGTCTAGCACATTTCCCATTCCATATGGACACTCACCAGATGATGATTTTTGTGATCCCATGAATATAGATATGAAGATTATGGATTCAGATTTATTCCAGATTTCAGCTCTTGAAAACCTTATAGTGGTTGTTTAGCATGGGGTAAAGAAGAAAAAAAGGGGGGAAGGAAATAAATTCTTAGTAGCAGCAAGTATTAATTCAACTTGAGGCTGATCTTGGCTGTTTTGGATGGCAGTCTTCCAGCTGGAGGATGGAAAATATATGATTCTCTGTGTTCAAAAATATACTGAGATTGATTAATTGTTGGTTACTGACAGGCAAAAAGGTGTGTACACTAGTTTACACCTTGACTCTAATTCAAATCAAAATAGCACATCAATTGATTAGTCTCCCTCTAATTAGCAGTTTTGTAGATGTAATTTTATTAATGAGCATTTTGTAAGACTTTAGAATATATAAAGCACCTTCTCACAAATTCTCTCTCTGAGTCTCATGACCCCTCAAATGCTGAAATGAAATTCATGTGGGCATTAAGTAGTTGCATATTAATTAAAACTCTCTGTATTAGCAGAATAATAACATTTGTTCATTAGTGTCCTTTCTTTATTTAAGGGTCTGGTTATTCTAAAACAAAGGCCAGTTGGCCAAGGGTTCTCAGCAAGTAACGTTTAAAAGTAGTCCCATATTAAAAAGCTAAGATTCTAGAGTCGTTTGTTCAGGCTGATGTCAGAGGTATACTGCTGGCCAATTGGCTTAAAAGAAAGACTATTTGCTCATAGTTCTTGCTGCTAGAGTATGTAAGAACAAGAGGGAAATAAATCAACATGTCTAGTGAGAGTATTGTAGACAACTGTCTTCTTCTGACGTCATCCTCATATGGTGGAGAACACAACTATCCTACAAAGGCATTAATTCCATCCATGAGTTTACTTCCTAACCTAATTATCTCCAAAGCTCACTAAAGGAAATAGGCTTCAGTATATGAATACCAGTGATCACGAAGCTAATTGTATGTTATCAGATTTGAGATAGGCAGCTTTCTGTCCAGGTTTCCAGTGAGAGGGATGTGTTGGTATTCCAAAGTAGCTATAATACTGTATGACAGACTTGGTGGTTTCAACATTAGAAATTTGTTTCTCTCCTACATGTGGTAGGATCTCTTTGAAGACTCAGTGTTCAACCAATTGTACTTTATGTGGCCATTCTGTATGCACATACACTGAAATCTTTGTTTGATATAAAAATTTCTTTTATCACTCAACAACCAAGAATTTATTAAAGAGTATCTTAGCACCTATATTTTAATTTAATTTATAACAATCCTATATCCAAATATCATCATATTTGAGACACAGTGGTTTAGGATCCAAAATAATTTTGTCTGTTGCTATTAAGATACATTGTATATAATTTATGTATGAGTATTTTGCCTATATGTATAAATATAGATCGTGTGCATATCTGGTGCACGTGGAAGCCAGAAGAGGGTATCAGATTTCATAGGACTGAATTTACATTTAGTTATGTGCTGGGAATCAAGTGCATGTTCTTCATCCTGAGTAGCAAATGCTTTTAACTGTGAGGCCATCTCTCCAGCCTTCACAGCACATACATTTTGAAGGAGATATAATCCAGCCTATCAGAGCTATTAATTAAAAAGTAAGTACTCCCTAGAGTTTCAGTGGGAAAAGATTGGGGCCAACTCTGTATAGCCCTATCCTTTCCACCTTCAGTGGTATCAGAAGCCCCTACACAGCAGCTGCATCAGAGTTGTGAACCCAGACATGGACCCTGGCAGCAGTCCAGGCCCAGACATCATCATGGCCCGAGTAGTAATGAAACCACCCAAATCAGCAGGTTCCATACAGATTTCACCTCTCCAGATCTGCCTCTGTCCACAGGACTTGAACCATAACCTACCCTACCATATTCTCTCTCTCTCTCTCTCTCTCTCTCTCTCTCTCTCTCTCTCTCTCTCTCTCTCTCTCTCTCTCTCTCTCTCCCTATATTTGCTTACCATAACCCTGGTTTGTAGCACTAGGAGATTGGGTTCTATACCTCNATCTGCCTCTGTCCACAGGACTTGAACCATAACCCACCCCCCCACACTCTCTCTCTCTCTCTCTCTCTCTCTCTCTCTCTCTCTCTCTCTCTCTCTCTCTCTCTCTCTCTCTCCCATTCCCTATATTTGCTTACCATAACCCTGGTTTGTAGCACTAGGAGATTGGGTTCTATACCTCACCTGTGTAACACATCAGAGCTGACCCTGTTCTTGCTAGCATAGGTGAACTGGCCCTAAGAACATGACAAATAAAGAGCAGATCCCATCCCATCATCTGCATCTGATGGGATGGGTGAGGGAAAGATGTTCCCTCCTTGCCCCTCACCATCTGTGTCAGAAGGGAAACTAACCCAACTCCTCACCAGCTGTAGCACTCTTGAGAGCAGGCCGTGAGCCTCACATGGGCAGCACAATAGAGCTGACCCTGTTGGCGGGGCGTGAAGGTAAGCAGGCCCCAAAGATGTGTACGTGAGAGAGCTGCCCCACTACTCGTCTGTCATGTGGCACCGTGGGAGAGGGAGAGATTATCACCTCGTCGCCACTTGTGACAGACAAGGGAGCTGACGACGTGGGCCCTGTTCCTCACTTGGGCAGCAGAGTAGAGCTGACTTTTTTGACTGGGGTAAGGGTAAAACTTTCCCATGTGAGCTCGGGAGATCAGACCCTGCCCCTTACTTTCCATATCCATATGGTACATAGACAAGAGCAAGAGTCTTCCCCTGCCTCCCAATCCCCTCCCCCTCCGTGTTGCCTATGGCAGCTGGAAGAGGTATCCCTGCCAACCCTGCACCTCTCTTGGACAACACAGTAGAACTGTCCCTGCTGGTGTACATGTGGGTGAACTGACACTGAAGGCCTGAGAGCAGGAAAACTGGCCCTGCACATTGTTCCATGTTGCATAGGGTAAACAAGCTGGGACAATTCTGGAGCTCACCCTGGTTGTTGCAATATGAGCGGTGGGGCTGTGTCCCCAGCACCCCGGCCACCTGGCTAGCTTATGCCCCAAAATAACAACACACAAATTATATTCTTTTAAACACTGCCTGGCCCATTAGTTTCAACCTCTTAACCCATTTCTTTTATTTTAAATTTTATTTATTTATTAAAGATTTCTGACTCTTCCCTGCCACCGCCTCCCATTTCCCTACCCCTCCCCCAATCAAGTCCGCCTCCCTCGTTAGACCAAAGAGCAATCAAGTTTCCCTGCCCTGTGGGAAGTCCAAGGACCACCCACCTCCATCCAGGTCTAGTAAGGTGAGCATCCAAACTGCCTAGGCTCCCACAAAGCCAGTTCGTGCAGTAGGATCAAAAACCCATTGCCAATGTTCTTGAATTCTCAGTAGAAAACACTATACTGAGTGAGGTAAGCCAGACCCAAAAAGAGGAACATGGGATGTACTCACTCATATTTGGTTTCTAGCCATAAACAAAGGACATTGAGCCTATAATTAATGATCCTAGAGAAGCTAAATAAGGAGAACCCAAAGAAAAACATATAGGCATCCTCCTGGATATTAACCTTCATCAGGCAATGAAAGGAGACAGAGACAAAGACCCACCTAGGAGCACCGACAGAAATTTCAGGTCCAAATCAGGAGCAAAAGGAGAGAGAGCACGAGGAAGGAACTCAGGACCACGAGGGGTGCACCCACACACTGAGACAATGGGGATGTTCTATCGTGAACTCACCAAGGCCAGCTGGCCTGGGTCTGAAAAAGCCTGGGATAAAACTGGACTC
>NW_026068178.1:787452-811492 GCF_014885135.2 Alexandromys fortis | reverse complement strand
CTCTCTCTCTCTCTCTCTCTCTCTCTCTCTCTCTCTCTCTCTCTCTCTTTTTCTTTTCTCCTCAAATTTATTTTGAGGGAGAAGGTACAAGAGCAGAGGGCAGATATGAAGTGAGGGGAGATGAATGGAAATGAAATGATGTATGATGTGAAAGATACAAATAATAATAAAAAGGAATTAAAATAAATACAAATAAGCTCTAGTTATGATAAATTATCATCATAAGTAGAATTTATTAAAATCATATCTTAGGGTTTATTTCATAACTCTTATCCCCTGACAACAGAAGGAAACACCAGAAATTATGAGAAGGAAAGAGATTACTAAAGAGATGCCTTTAGCTGAGCACTCTTAGCACTGTGAGGCTCCATTGTCTCCTTACTCTTGAAGAAGATGTGGATGGGAAAGACTCCTACACTCAGTTCACAGAGGGTGTAGGATATTTTGGGTTTACATATAAAGAATAATAAGTGTGACTTCTGGTTGGAAGACACTGTGGTCTGCAATACCTGCCAAAAGTAACTGGAGAATGAGTCTGAACTATCTTCATGTTTTGTACAGCATAACAAAGAGTTACAGTGCATGCAGCATTCACTGCTGAGTCGATAAAGGCAAGGATGTAGGATTGCCGTCCACAGACCAGAGTCAGCAAACTGAGATGAATGTCTGTGCACCCTTTGCAATGTGTCACTTAGAGAAGCAAAGTGTTTAATTTGGGCTTGAAATAAATTTATAATGTTCACTAGGCAGAGGGAATCTCCTGAGAAACAGTAGACAAATGCAGGATAGCAAACACAAAAGATACCTAAGGGTTTGACACACTTTTATGACTTGAAGTTAAAGAAAGAATAAGACTTGCATAAGGGGGGGAGCAACATCCAAAAAGAAGTAAAGTTCACATTTATAATTAAAATATTGTCTAGAGTCATTAGTAAAATCAAAATCATATCCACAAGATTTCTTCCCTCCTGAAATGGCTTTGAGTGAAAAATAGGTAAGGTTTAAGGTGGTAGAAGTAAAGGCACCCTCATGAATTGGCTGATGGAATTTTAAACTGATTCAGCCTCTGTGGAAATCAATTTATCATGTCTTCAATCAATAAAAATAATACGCTAATATGATCCAATGGTTCCACTTGTAGACATGTGTGATTGTTAATTTTCAACTAGATGAGAGAAAAGATTACCTGGGAGACAGGCTTCTGAGTATGCCTACTGGAATTGTCTTAATTATGTTAATTGAGGTGGGAGGAATGTCCACTTGAGGTAGCAGCATTCCCAAGACTGGGATCCTAGACTGCATAAAAAAGATGGTAAGATAAGCCTAAGCCTTCATGACTCTCCACTATTTGACAATGAACACAATGCCATCATCTGCCTCCAGCTCCTGCAACTGACTTCCCCCATCTCACTGGTTTATAGCCTTGAACTGTAAGCCAAATATGTCCCTTCATTCCCTTAAGATGCTTGGTCAGTGTATCTTACAATAACAATAGGAAAGATAAGCAGATAGGGAATTCAAAGGTTAAATTTTTTTTTTCAAAATGAGCAAAATTGTAACAATGTATAAGTTGCTTGTAGAAGGACAATTGATAATATCTTTATGGCAGAAACAGCCTTTTCCAACTGATGAATGAAAGAGAATGATGTAAGAAAGTACTGACACCTGGAATAATTTAGGGAAACTTAAGACCAAGTGCTCAGTAAAAGGAGCCAGCATTAAAGGATATGAAATATGATTCCACTCTGAGACACAACCTTGTTGATACATTCCTAGAAACAGAAAACAGGTTAGTCACTGAGTGGGAATGCAGAAAGCAATGGGTGGATAACTTGTACAAAGTCACTGTACAACCAGGAAATTTAATAATGCCTTCTTAAGAATCTGTATGTGGATGAGAAAATATTCACATATTGTAAATGTATTTACTCAATTCTTCAAACTTTTTGTTGTACTTCTCATCCATTTCTATAAGGGTGTTTTTTACATGTTGTTTAAGGGACTCTATTGCTTTCATAAAGTCAATTTTTCCCGCTTCTTCTGTGTTAGGGTGCTCAAGTCCTTCTGTTGTAAGATCATAGGGTTCTGGTGTTTTCATGTTTGTTTTCCGATTATTGGGTGAATTCTTGAGTTGGCGCCTGTCCATCTCCTCCTATCGAAGCTATCTAATGGGTCTTTTAAAACCAGATCAGGTTTCCCTGCTGGCCAGGGGCTCCTCTTACAAAATGCCCTCACTCTACTCCATGGTTTAATTTAGAACAGGGGGAGCGTTTCCACATTCTAAAAAGTCCAAGAGAACAAAGATTCTTCATTGAGAATATTAATCTGAAGTACAGTTATAAACATTCCTCTGTGCTTTACTTATTTTCTGATTTGGATGCATGAGTCTAAGAACTCCCTATTCTTTCTCTGATCCAGCAATATAGATCTGGCTGTTTTCTTGAACTAATATTGTAGAGCGAATATCATTAAACCTTTTGAACCCAATGTAATGGGAAATATTTTCTCTACTAAAACAATTTTCAAACACACTTTTGGGACTAATAGTACTACAAGCTTAAGGCTCAATGAGCCCCTATTGTGCAGTGAGATAACTTCTCTCTCATGAACCACCTATGTCCTAATTACATATCAGACTAGCAATAATTTATGTAATCATTATCCTTGTCATTTTATGGTCTATGTTTCATAGGAGGATTGTTAGCTGTGGAAGGCTTCAATATAGGGAGCCCTAAATAGATAAAGAATGGTACATGCTTTTAACTTTCTGTTGGTATCCCAAGTTATATATTTCATTCATTTCAATAGTTTTCACTCAAATACATAGCCTCACTAATGTAACCAGGTTATGTGTTACTTTTATACCACAGTCTTATCTCTTCCTTTACCACAGGCACAAGCTGAGGCAATCATTAAATATCCCACTTTACCTATTTACTTCATGTATTTTTTATGTTTTTGAACAAAAAATAATTATTCTAACAGGTGGTGATAACTATATACTAAACAATTAATAACAGTTAAAACTGTTATCATTTTAATAATAACACTTGTGATGGCCACATTGCACAGAGCTCTACTATTAAAAAGACAACAGCAGTTATAGAATAGATATCTTTGCCTCATTTAAAGTGCTAAGAAAGTTTGGTGGGAAATAATAAATTTGGTGGCAAATCTAAAAGTAGTATAGGCTGAGAGATTTCTCCTTTCCAAGTGCTGGCCTGCCTATCTCATTAAGCCTCCCACAGTCCTCGGAGGTTTTATTTTGTAATTTGGAGATGACAGAAGAGAAGTTCCACAAGCTCAAACAGATTGCCCAGTAGTTCTGCATAATTCATGCCAATAGCACTGTGAAAATGAATCTCAACATTTTTTTTTTTTGGTATATCTGAGGTGTCCTAAGATAACCATGTCGTCTTAGAGGAGCAGGAAACCTCAGAACCTCGTTCTCTCCTAACCTAGTAAACTCCTTAAATTAGTGTTTTATGGGCTGAAATTCCAGGCAAGATAACACAGATACTTGGTTTCATATATTTTAACTGTGCAGAGTATATTGATAAATCCAACAGTCCATAAGTTTACCACTTCATATATCTAAAATATCTCTGTGTGCCCTTTACAAACAATGATATTAGTAATCATCAAATTCATCTCTTTTTCAGACCCATTTCTATTTGTTGAATGTAACGAGTTCTGTGTTTGCTGTCCTTTCTTGAGTCAGATGAATTATTCTGAAAATGTTCCATTCAAGTCCCAGGAGGGTCTAGGTCCTTCAAGAACACAAAGACTCTGTCCTGCTCTTCACCTCCCCACTCCTTTCCCCATCTCCCTTGTAATTTTATACAAGAGAAAAATGGATCTTGCCAAGCTTCTGGTGTGCTTCCCTGGGCCCAGCACTTTCCTATCTATAAAAGGCAGTCAGTGTGAGGAAGGCCTTCTTCCCTAATCAAAGTGCCATCCTCAGCATCCATTCATAATAGTTGCGCCTTTCCAACTCCCACAGCACTTTCCTCTGAGTGCTCAGGGCCATTACAATAGGCAGCCCCTGAAGAGCCTGAATGGGGAAGTCATTAGCTGTGCAAGCCTACATATGGCCAAAGAGAGTTTATGTGTAATCCCTACAATTTTCCTTTATTTCTTCTTTATTTTGTACTCTCTTTGGCAGAAGTTGATTACACTGGAATCATTAACTCAAGCAAAATAGAAATGTCCCAGTGGGGAATCATCCCAGCCCAGGCCCCAGGGAGGAAAACCACAACAGCTCCTCTCTCAGTCTCCAATGACTGCTTCTAATTAATGAATGGTGATAAGGTTTTTAGAGTTTCTTCCTACTTCAGTACACCATCAGCTCCTTGAATGGGGAATAGAGTGCATAAAATCAACCTAAGAGATGAAAGCAATTGCTCTCCTGTTATAACCTGCAACAGAATTAGATTAGCCTGTGTTCTGTTAGTTATCAAGAGAGAGCCTAAGGGTATTTGACTGGTCAAAATGTAATACACCGAAGTAAATGCCTAAGAAACAACCTTAGAACTAGAAGTTCTGAGAGCTCTAGTCTCTGCCACCCACCCTGTTTTCTTTCTGAATGTAAACCAGAGTCTAAAGACTGGACGTATTCTTTTTAATGCGATTCACAGGAAGCACTTCTTCATCTCACTAAAGGTGAGGTAAAACCCTAATACATAACCTTGCATTTCCTCCTCCCTCTGTGTTTGACATGGTCATAATAAATGATTTGACCTGCAGGTGCAGCAGCCAGGAGGATTAAAAGAGAGCAGACAGAAAAGATCAGGTAACGAAAATGGTTAAATTCTATGGGGAATAGCAGCAGGGAACAGCAGTCCAGCACCTGGGATATAAACTCTAAGGCTCTGTAACAGGCAGTGACTGAGAGATGCAGGGAAAACCTGGTGGCCAGGTCTATTTTGATATTGTAATCTAAAATTTGTAATCTAATCTATTGTCTTCTCTTTCATTTCTTCCTCCTGTTTAGAATGTTCCCTTTCACCTGATCCCACTGCTTTCATGGCTCCCATACCTACACACACACACACACACACACACACACACACACACATACACACATAGGGACATATAGTCATATATTACATATATGTTACATGTGAATGTATACAATATATTTATATATTTTATAACATAATATATGAAAGTAATATATGTCACTTATGAATAAAAAGCTACATGTTCTTTCCATTTCAGTGTAGGTTTCATAATTTTATTTTTATTTGCAGTTAAATTTCTATTGTTATGTATGGTATATTTTCATTGTTTGTTGGTTAACATTTTGTTCTATTTCTTAGATCTTGTTAATTACATAGCAATAAAGTTGAATGTGCAGGTACATGTATGATAAGACATAAAATATTTGAATGCATTTCCTGGGGTGGTACAATATTGTATTGTTCATTTTTAAGTTTTAGGTAAAGTGCATATACATGTATGTACTTTATGTACACTTTGCTCCAACAGTTTAAGTTCCTTCTAGCCCAGTGGTTCTCAATCTTCCTAATTAAGTGATACTTTAACACATGTAAAAATGTGTTTAATACATGTATTAAAACTTTGCTATACATTTAATACATTCCTCATGTTGTGGTGATCCCCAACCAAAAAATAACTTTTGTTACTATTTAATAACTGTGATTTGCTTCTGTTATGGATCCTAATATGAATAGTTTTGCAGATAGAGGTTTGCCAAAAGTGTTGCAACCTGTGACTTGAGTGTCCTATGTTTTTTTACTGGCAAATTTGAAGTTTCAGAGTTTTATATTAATGCCTGATAAACTTGAATTTTTGTAAAGGAGAAGGCAGATATTGATTGACTTTCATTTCTCTACACATGAATATCTAATTTCCCCAAACATTTTGTTAAAGAGGTTGACTTTTTTCCACCAACTTATTTTTTTCGACATTTGTTCAAGATAGGTAGCTAGAGCTATGTGCATATATGTCTTGATACTCCTCTATCCCATGATTTATATATTTGCTGAATCATACTATCTGTTTCTTAGATGCTCTAGTGAAGCTTAAAATAAGATATTGTGATTCCTCTTACATTAATCTTTGTGATTAGTATTGACTTGATATTCACGGACCTTTGGCATTTCCATCTGCAATGAATTTTGAGATTGATTTCTTCTACTTCTCTGAGAGATGTCTTTGCATATTTGATTAGATCTGATTAGATAGTACATATCTGATATGTATGTAGATTTTTGTTTGTTTTGAAATAACCATTTTCAGAGTGCTAATTCTACCAATTTATGTATACAGAAAATCTTTTCATCTTCTAGTATCCTGTTCTGTTTATTTCATTACTGTGTCAAAATATTTTTAAGATTATTTGACTTTTATTTGTGAGTATGTGTGCACACATGTGAGAGCATATAACTTATGATATAGAAAGGTTTTGGAATCCATGGACCTGGAGATAACGGTGTTTATGTCACTGTTAATGTAGGCACTAGGAACCACATTCTGGTCTTCTGAGAAATCAGTAAGCACTGTAATCTACAGAGGCATCTCTCCATCCCTTTAAAATTGTTATTTTAGATATTTTACATTTATCAAGTAGTCTAAATTTACATTTATCAAAATGGTCTAAATTTTAATTTAGAGTGTACCCACTTAAGACATGGAAAGTGCCTGGCATAGAGTTGGTGTTTTGAAGCTCCTCCCTTTTAGAGCTTTAAAACATCACAATTATAATATTTCAATTATATTATTGGAGAAAAAACACTATAGTCATTCTAATGGCTAAAATACAATGGAAAGATCCATGGCAGAACAAATCAGATAAAGGAGAAAAAATTTTATAGCCCAGAAGAAAAGCACAATTTGCATATATACTGTTATCCCCAGTCTGATGTTAATGCTTTTATTGTTATTTGTCCTACCACTTCTTCTGTGATGACAATTAGTAGCAGTGACTAAATGCTTGGCATGATCTCTGTGCACTGCTGAGACTTAATATGTGCATTCATTTGTTTACCAAACAATCCTTTTAAACTTCTTTTATAAAATGAGAATTAGACTTGAGGATTGAATTCAATCATGAGCTGAAAGTTAAGAAAGCCAAGATATGAAACAAGATGTACAAAACCCAAGATCCATGATTGAAATTGCTCTGTTGCTTTCTCCTGGACCACCTGTCTGTCATCTTGTCTTTTTCTCTATGACCTTATTCTTTCCCTGAACATCACGACTTGAGCTTTAAAGCTGAATGGCTTACTGCAAAAAAAGGAGAAGAAATGAGTAAAAATTAATGTAGATTTTTAATTGAGCTGTAGTTAGGCTACAGAATGTTTTAGAGATGCTTGAGGCAAGATCCTAGGGATATGGCTGCCAATACAAGTGACATTCTCTATAACTCTCTATAATGTCTAAAATGAGTTTAAGAAGCATGAAAAATATTTCATGACAATTTAAAAAATGAAGACATTGACAAGTAAACTAATTAGTTCCATCACACAGTAACCAATAATTTAATCAGTGGCAGTTTATATTATTATTATTGCTATTTATTATTATTATTTTCAGCAAAGTATAGTGACATTAGCTAGACTCTACCTATGATTCTCACTTTAATTAGGTGATCATTCAATTAAGTCTAGGCTGCTTGGTTTAAAGATGAATGTATGGGAAGAAAATTGCTAATATTCACCTCAGAAACCCATTTAAAAAATTCTTGAATATTCAAAATCAGAATCTCATGACATGTTCCTCACTGAGCCTAATATACCTCAAGAATAAGCCAAGACATATTTACTCCTTTTGATAACTGGGATATATATGGAATATATATTGTACATATGTAGATATGTATAATAGTTTGTGTCTTCAATGCCTAACAACTTGGAGAATTTGGCACTAATCAATTTTTCTTATTTACTAATATAATTTGGCTTTCTCCTCAAATAAGATTTAAAATGAAACATTTGGCAATCCACATTAGCTCCATCAAGCCAGTCTCATGTTGGTTCTACTGCAGTTTGATAATTTACAGACTCAATGGGCTGAATGGGTCTTGGCAAGCTTATTAAATTCAGTAGTTCTGAGACTTGGCTGATTATCAAAATTTAATAGATATCTATAAAAATACAGATTCCTGGGCACAAAGTCCTACTGATGCATCCTTTAGGATCCAGACAAGTGGGACCTAGAATAGTTAATCTTCACAAAACCTCCCAAATGTCTCCTACTATTGCCGGAGGTTTGAAATCACTACTTTAATTATCTCACCCCAGCCAAAACACTATAAGCAGTTTGTTTCCATGTGTATTGCTGCATAATAAACTGCCAGCAAATCCTGCAGTGAAGCACAGTAGCCATTTCATTTACATGCCCATTTTATCCAATTGTCCATTCATTTATTTCAGTGAAGACTATCATGAGGTCCATCCCTGCCATTCACCACTTAAATTCTCAGACTTCTTACAGGTAAATGGTCAGGATATGCTGTGATCAACTTTAGAATCAAATGGCGAGAAGGGATTCTCTAAAACCTGGGAGTTTTGAGAAGTTTGCTAGTAACAATGTTTTCTCTTTGTTAAATCCCTCATATCAAGGTCATGAGTTTTCATTTATTACCCTGTTTGCTTTACTCCTAAAGTTATTGATGTCCCTTAAATTTGATGCTTCCTCTAAAGCAAGAAGTTTATCAAATTTAGTTAATGTTCATAGTTCTAAAGGTCATCATTTAATCTAGCCAAAAATCATAAAGAAAAAGGTGTGTACCATTGAAACATTCCTTCATTTATAACTCATCAAAATTTCTCATTCACTAACAAAAATTGAAAAGTTCCCTGTGTTCTATACTTTGTATTAGCTTCACCATCTATTTTCTTCTTTTTTAAAAATCATCATATCCATTCCATCTTATTTCCTCCTCTCAAGTCTTCCATCTACTTATAGCCTTTCTGGCTCTGGATTTCTTTCCTGTCATGTATATTCTTCAGAAACTCAGCTCAGCCTTCAGTTTTAGCTTTCCATCTCCTCTGAGCCATCTCTCTGACCTTCCTGGTTCATATTCTCATTTCTAATTTGTGCCATTTTATTTTTCTCTCCAGCATATATTCTTTGGAGTAGTAGTTGGAATCAATTGTGATATTGTTTAAGCATTCATTGTCTAGGTTCTGAAATCTAAGTGAACATGTCGTTCCTTAGGGCAAGCAGTTGTATCTGTTATATCTCTTGTCAAAGGTAGAATCCTAGACTCTTAGTAGAGAAGCTATCACTAAAATTCTATATGTATTTGAGAAGCTTGGCATTGCATATTTTCAATGGACAGTTTCAGTTCAAACCACAAGAGCAGATAGTCTGCCATTCTATAATATATAAAAACCCAGCATTATTTCATCATCTGAATTAGATTCACCTTATTGAAAGCTGCCACTTTGCATGTTTATTCTTTTCCTTTTTTCTTTCTTTATCTATTCTTTCTTTCTTTCTTTTTTTTTTTTTGGAAATAAGTATAGACTGTAGTACCCTGAATGGATGGATAATGTGGTTTAAAAACCCTGAGATAATGAATAAAACACTAGTGACTGCCAAAGATAAAGTAATGGACATCTACAAATACTAGAGTATGTGTTGGGCATGGTAGGCCCTATGTACTCGGAATTCACTTAGGCTATGATTTCATTTAATTAAATGTACATGATCAAGACAGTCAAAATCAGCATGGATGGAGAAATGGTCCAAGAAATACTTGCCTAATCTAAAGAGCCATCTGTAGTTGATAGCTGTTGTAAAAAGAAGACTGTTTTCTTCAGAGTTGGAACCACCAAAATACTACCTGTTGTCCAGTAGATAGCACTATAGATATTTAATACTGGAAGTACTAAGTGAATGCATTGAACATTTTAAAAGAGCATGTGAGTTTGGGAAAGAAAAGAGGATGGTGGGCTTAAGGGGAAAAATAGAAGGTAGGGAATTAGGACTATATTTGAGTAAAACACATCATGTGCCGATAGAAATTTCCAAACAATAATAGAATTTTCAAGGCTACAATGAAAAACACAACAAAATCCTAGCATTCTGTGAGAAATTTTTTTCTTTAATTTGTTATCTGGGAGTCCATATAAACCCCTCAAACAATTCAGACTATTGCTATTGCTCTTGACTGCTTGCTAAAACTAGAAAATAAGATCCTGTTACTGAAGACACCAAATGTGTTAGTTGCAGTAATAAGAAAAACATGTAGGAACTGGCCTATAAACTTCCCCCTTCTGATGAGCCTTCATGCTGTTAGCAGGCACTAAAATATTTCTGTAAAAGAACAGTCATAGATGAATGACCAGTGGTGGACCTTATATTTCACAATACTGATTTTCTAGTCATGGAGTTTCCTATGGTTCAAGAGTCACATGAGTATCATGAGTGATACTAATCACTTTTGTAGTGGGTTTCAGGTCCACTCAAAAGAAGGAATTAATGACTAGTGTTGTAATGATTATCAAAAGCCCATATAAACCTGGACAAATCAAAGTACCTTAGGAAGAAAACTACTATGGTATTTTTGCTAAACAGAAATATTGGTAAACTGCTTTTTAAATATTTATATTTATACACATAGATTAGTACTAGGCTCTCACTTGATCAGAGAAATTGCTTCCAGCACTTGAATTGGTAAATATAGATTATACCTTGTCAAAACACTGAGAATAAGTAACGATTTAGGATTCATCTCTAAACAGGACATCTATCACACACACACACACACACACACACACACACAAACACAAACACACATAAACACACACACAGCATAGAGTCAAGGAATATTGTAGAAGAGAGATGAAAAAAGCTTGTCAGAGTTGGGGGATGCAATAAAGTGCTGAAAAACTTACGGCATGGCTATTGTACTCATGAATGAACAGAAAGTGTGGTAACCTGAATGAAACATATATAAAAGTCCTATCATCAGAATAGCATGCACACAGAAGTCACCACAGCAATTGGAATAGACAATTCTGTGAAAATGTATCATTATTTCCTTATTTGTTTACAACCTGCCTTTAGTCATATGAAGTACCAAGCCTGGAAGCACTTAGAATGTTTTTAACCTTTTCATATCGATGTTTATAGGACTCTAAACTTGAGGAATGGCAATGTGGAAACAACACTGAGGAAAATTGTAGGCTGTAGTAATTATTTCATTTTCCTCTATGGTCTTGGAAATGTCATATCACAGATTTGAGCCCAAGTTCTCTCCTCAATAAAGTAGAGATAAAAGCTAACCTATAGAGTTATTGTGACAGTCGACATGCAAACATAATATTTTGTGAGCTATATTTTATAATTCCGTAAAAGTATTCAAACATGAAGGGGTAGTATAGAAAGGGAGGACTTCAAAAGGACTTACTGCGACACTTACTGTGCAAAATATTTTTGCTAAGAAAGCAGCAATGAAACACATTAACCCCAAGTTTGGGCTGTAGTTTAATTGTAGAATCATTGTTTCACATGTGTAAGGGCTTGGTTGTGGAAAAGTGGAAAACAACCCTTTTTCCTCTCTTTTTATTTTTATTTTTTGTATGCACAGCTTCCTAGTTCCATAGCTCTGCTAGCCTTAGAATTTTATCTTTCAAAATTTCCAGTCACACTATGCTTTTCCTTAATAATGTCCTTTTCTATAAAATATTATAAACATTTCCTGATAATTTCTGTTTCTTTAAGACAATATTGCTCTTTTTCAAAAATCTTATAAAACTCTGATAATGTTTATTTCTATAATTTTTATCATTCTAACTAATATCTTTACTTAGGGACTATCTGGTTGGCAAAAATTGTATATACATAAATATGACTTGAAAATAGCTGGCCATTTTCTACATGACACTTAACAAAAAGACAAAGAATTTTAAAGCAATAGAAGACTAGCAATAAATGTAGAAATTATTCACAGTACACAATACAGAGAAATGCAAATACTTTATTAATATGTAAAATGCTTTTGAAAATCAATAAGAGAAATGACAAATGACCTAATATAAAAATGGGGGGAATGTTGAACAATCACTCTCCTTAAAGAATCATATAAATGGCCAATAAAAATGAAAAACAGTACCTTCTATTATGTAATTAAGAAAATGCAAATTAAGCTTAATAGGTTGCTGTTTGTTTCTTGTCAGAAAAAAATCAGAACTTTAGAATAATCAGTGTTTGAATGATTAAGGGAACCAGTTTGACTTAACTATGGGACTGAAATTTTGTTAAAGCAAAAATATATCCCAAGCGGTCAGTTTTATTCTGTCACAGCTTACAAAAATCTCATGCTTTAAATGATTGCTCTGTTTCTTGTATACAGATTTATTACATACTCATATTTTTGTAACTGTATTTTAGCTTTGTGTCTGACAGAAAATATTCATATGTACACTCATATACATATATAGGCATATAATTATGTATATATGTGTATTAAAAAAACACTGCTGTTTATATTACATATTTCACTGTGCACTGGGTTATTGGAGAAAACACCTAAAATAGCACACCCCCTTTCTAGGTTCAACACTAATTGAAGAAAGGGAAAGGCATAAGTAGTAGGCAAATACACTTTCAAATATCAATAAGGACACTCATAGACAGTTGTTATCTGCAGAGAAACTGGGTTGCTTGGGTAGCCTCTAGGAACCTTTGGTCCATACAAGGGAGATCTTGCTCTTTCTGGAGTATACACTGAAAGAAGTATACACTGTATACCTCTTGTGCTAACCCTTTGGAAAGCGCCCAAAGCAATAAGCTTAGATATATAAGTGTGGGCAAGTTTGTCAAAATCTTTCAGACTTAAATTCAGCCTATTCCAGAGGGCTTGACATATGCCAGAAGGAAAGGAAGGAAGGCTACTATAGTCCTTTTACTTCCTCTCTCTATGAAACGTCGAAATTTCAGAATGTGAGTCACAGGTGTTTCTCCCCCATATCACATAAATCACCCCACATGTGTACAAAACACAACTACAAACCAACCACAGTTCTTCCTCTCTCCTCTCCTCCTGCTACCCCTAACCTTCTCCCAACCCAAACCCCAATCTACTCTTGGATTGAAAAGGTAGGGCCTCCCATGGAAAGTCTAGGAAGTCTGGAATAGTAAGTTGGGGTAACACAAACCCCTCCCCCATGTAACACAGGTGAATAAGGTGTCCATCCATAGGTAATGGGCTCTAAAAAGTCAGTTCTTGCTCTAGGGATAAATCCCGGTCTCACTATTGCCCAAGTAGACTGCCCAAGCCATTGAACTATCCTCCCACATTTACAAGTTCAGTCCTAAGTAAGTTTCCTAGCCATTAGTTCAGAGTCAGTGAGCTCCCACTATCTTGGGTCAGCTGTATCTGTGGGATACATCATAATCTTGACATTTTTGCTAATATAATACCTTTTCCCCCTCTTTGATTTTACTCCTTGTACTTTTGAAGCTCGGCCTAATACTTCACTGTTGATCTTTGCATCTGCTTCCATCAGTTACTAGATGAAAGATCTATGATGACAGTTAGGATGGCCATCTCTGATTATAGGGTAAGGCTAGTTCAAGTGTTCTCTCCATTATTGATAGTAGTCTTAGTTGGGTTCATGCTTGTGGATTCCTGGAAGTTTCCCTAGCTCCAGATTTCCCCATAACCCTGTAATGGCTCCCTCTATCATGATAGCTCTTTTGTTCCTCTCTCTCTCTTTTCTTACCTCAATTTAACTATCCTGTTCCTTCATGTTCTCCTCCCCACTTCAATCCTCCCTCCCTTCTAATCTCCCAATTACTCAGGAGATCTTAGCCAAGAATTATTGCTACATATAAATTGTAAAATGAACTCCTTATATGCTTCCATTTTTGTTATATTGGATTAGTTCATAGATAATATTTGAATAAATTTATTTGAAATGATGATAAATCTTCTATGAATTGATTGCATTTGTGGAAAGAATCAGACCAAGTATTGGGGCAACTGTTGCTATTCCTGAATCATCCTATAAATTCAGATTTGTTTTTGTGATGTACATAGAGCATTTTCATGATGGTGCAATAAAAACAACTTAGAACATTTATATGAAATTGGTGTTACATTTTATAAAGAAGCTTATGTTATTTTAATATTTGCTTCAACTCTCCTTTTCTCTTTCCTTTTGGTTCATTTTTCAGACATGAACCCTGAATGCTCCAAGTATTAGCAATACAGCATTACAGCTAAGTTAACTAGTCATAGAGTAGACACTCCTCATTAATTTTGCTTGTAAATAAGCTGTCTGTGAAATCATTCTCCCATGACACTGCTAGGTAAAGAGAGTGCAGGACCATTTCTCAGAAATAACAGTGTGATAGCTCTCAACAGCTTAAACAGACTCAGTGAAATTGATTGTTCCAGCTTTAGGAATTTATTCTAAAAAAAACTGTCATATATATGAATAGATAGTTACCATTTTTTTTGTTAGAATATTTTTTTTACTCAAAAGGTCATTGTTAATGCTGTCAATGTTAGGAAATTGGTAATATCAGGCATGAAATAATCCAAAGATGGAAATATTTTAGTCATTAGAATAATAAAGAATAATGTACAAAGACAATAAGATGAGGCTCTTGACATTTATCTAGGTGAAAACCTATAAGTAAAAAAAACTATATAAATTATAAATCAAAAATAAGAAAAATACTACAACACATATTGTAACATTATTAGCAGTTTTCATTATTTCAGATGATGATTGAGTTTTCATTTTATTTTATTTCTTGACACAGCTTTATTATCTTAAATATTCCCAATAAATATACTGCTCAAGTCCTAGGACAAATCTAAACCTTTAAAATTCAAATACAGAGCTTAAGAATAATAGCAGCTTTCACATTTAGCTAAGGAGTTTTCTACCCAATGAAATTGTATTTCACTCTTTTTTTTACGTCTTCCTCCCTGGAGTGTCCAACTATATGTATTTAGACTATCATATCTGAATTATGATTCTGTATTATATTTTATTGATTATGTTTTATTTTTGACTCCTGCCTCAGGCTTAAATGCTTTCATGGCAGGGAACATGTCTCAAAAGCAATCGTACCATCCTTACTCCCAAAAATAGAAGAAAAGAAAAAAATTCTCAGACCCATTAAATTTTGACTTGAATGGAATTACCTCTATTGGTCCATAATGGGAACTTTAGGACCATTTAATGATTTAGAAGGAAAAAGTGCTTGCTTCCAAACCTAATGGCCTGTTTTTGATTTCTGGAACCTGAAAAATGGATGCAGGTTCTTGCTTCAGATGGGACTCTGACTTCCTAGCCTATATCATGGTAGATTCCATTCTCACACCAGATACAGATAGAAGGATAGATAGATGATAGAGAGATAGATAGATAGATAGATAGATAGATAGATAGATGATAGATAGATAGATAGATAGATAGATAGATAGATAGATAGATAGATAGATGATAAACAGATAGGTAAAATGTAATAAAATAAGCACGAATCTTTTAAAGTTTTTATAAGAAAGTCATTTACATAGGTTATGCCAGACATTGAATATATCATTCAAACATTACCTTGAAGAATTACTTTGCTCATGATCTAATCCTACTTGAGTAGACATGTGTGTAGGTAATTAAGAGTAGCCTGTTTCAGAACAAGACAGTACATCCTAGGTGGTGTGGGAGGTTTTTCTGTATATGTGTTGCTTTTATTCATTAATGAATAAAGAAACTGTTTTGGGCCTATAGCAAAGCTATAAGGGAGCAGAGCTAGGGGGAGGGGAAACTAAACTGAATGCTGAGAGAAGGAAGGCGGAGTCAGAGATAAGCCATGGAGCTTCTGGAGATAGATGCTGGGAAATTTATCTGGTAAGCCACAGCCAGGTAGTGATATCTAGATTAATAGAAATGGGTCAAATTAATATGTAAGAGTTAGACAATAAGAAGACAGAGCTAATAGGCCAAGCAGCGATTTAAATAATATGTTTTCTGTGTGACTATTTCAGGTCTAAGCAAGCAGGGAGGCTGAAAAGAACAAATGGCCTCCTCCAACACCCAGGCAGATCAGTTGAACAGCAGCAGTTGATGTGTGTAGTAAAACTCAGAGGTTCAAAGATAGGAAGAGAGATGCACAGGAAATCTCAGCACCTAGGAGTTGGAATAGGAAGGATTATGCATTACAGATTACCCAACACTTACCAGGAGAATCTAGGTCAGTCCTGGAGGCACATTAAAATCTGGTATCAAGTATGTGCATATTGAATTCATAGGCCCATAAAATGTGTTCAACCTGGTGAAAGTTCTGAGGGCTCCATCAATCCAACACTTACACAAGTCTGGAGTTATGAATAAAGAGCTTGACAATCTAGTACCAGTTCTCATTCTTGCCTGTTTAAGGAATAAATGCTGTATGATAAGTCTTGGCAGTTTTGTATCTCTCCAGGACTTGTTAAATTTCTCTCTCCCTCTTCTCTTACCTCCTGAAATCTTAAGCGCCGATGCTTTATGTTCTGGCTTGTAAACGAAGCCTGTTATTATCATTGAGATAGTGTTTTTATGGCATAAATAATGAGCTCAAACGGGGGGAAGCGGCATTGGCTGGAATTACTGCTTGAGCTAAGATGGAAATAATCAATATGTCCTCACTTACAAATCTCATCTGCATGTCAACTCCATCCTGCTGGCTGTCTCCCTACAGATTCATTTCACTGGAGGCCCAATAAAACATGTGGGTGGCATTGATCTGTTTTATTCATAGCCAGAGACAGAAATACATCATTTGAAATTAATAGGAGGGCTTGTGTTTATAGCTCAACCCAGAATGAGTAGCTTGCAATGCAGATCATTAAGTGAGGTCTTATCCACTCAGAGGAAGAAGTGACCCTGGAGAGGAGGGATCGAGACATTGTGTTCTAAATTCTCTATGATATCATGGCTGTAGTTGCTCAGCCTGTTTTAGGGTTTTGTAACTAAACTATTATTCTTCCTCAGTAGAATAATTCTTTAATCAGACAAATAAAGTGTGATTTTAAAGATTTCTAATGCTTTTCAAAAGTCTTGTGTTTTTGTTTTAAACCAGCACAAAATGAATACTCTAAATTTCACCCATATAATGTTAAGGAAACTTAGAAATTATCACCAATACCAACTGTTCATACTAAGGGTATTCCTTTTTGTATATAGTGGTCAGTTAAACTGAATATACCAGAGAGAGGAATTTAACACCAGATATGGGAACTAACACAGTATAACTTTTAAAAGACTCACTGCTCCAGTGACTTGCTTTGTTCAAATAGGCTATAACCTAAGTTACTACCAATGCCAACTATGCATCAGAATTTGATTCCATGAATAGATTAATTTATCTATTATTACAAATCATTAATGTTCTCATCACTTTTTAATATAAACATGCACAAAGGACAAAAACCTATAAACCATAACACTCATGAGACTTTCACATCTAAACTATATAACAGCTACATATCAGTGGGTCTTAAAAGAATCAAAATACAGACATAGAGAAGTAGAAATAAAGTGGTCAAAAATAAGCAACTGTGGAATTGTGAAGACATGAGAAAATGAAAATGAATTAAAATGAATTTGAAGGGAGTCAATAACAAATGTCCATGAGTAATTAAGTGTGTGTGTAGAGAAGCAGGTTTATGACAGAAGATCAAGGCCTAATATAGTTAAAAGTCAGATTGCAACCTAAAAACTACTGTCAATAGGGCAACTGGGGGTTTCTGAGAGGTTTTTCCAGGATACTGTTCTAAAGGTGAATATAGCAATGGGGAGAGTTTCAGAAAATGAGATAACATGACTACCATGTGGACATGGAGTTATCAGAACACAGCACAGGTGGTTAGAAATAACAAGTAGGAGCAGCTGAGACAAGTCAGTATGATAATTAAGGTCTAATGGTGAAAAAAAAAAAAAGACTGTTTTGTAGAATGAAGGGTTGAGGCAGGATATTTAAGAACACCACAAAGCTTCTAATAGGTAAAATTAGGACATCAGCATGAACACTGGATGCAGGTCCAGCTCAACTTTAATTCTGATTTTCTACTAACTTGCTTTGTCATCTTAAGCAAATGAAATGCCCTATTTGTTCCCAAGTTCTGATCTGCTAAATTTATATTGTAGAAAGTGGATGTAAGGAGGGTAAAACATACAAAAAAGTGACAAGTCTGGAAACTTTTCAACAACCAAAGAAGATAACTTAAAATGTGTACTAGAGAAAGGTTCTTGTAAAGAAATTCATCAAAGGAGTATTACTGCAACCACCAATTTGCCTAGCAACACACTCCACATAGAATAGACTCTCTGAAGAGTTATTCCCTAGATGGATGGGTGAATGAATGGGTAAATGGATGGATGGATGGATGGATGGATGGATGGGTAATTGATTGAGTGATAAATCTTTAAAATGACCAAAGAAAATATTTAATTTAGAATATGTACTCAGAGATATTCAGGAATCCTAAGTATAATATTCTATGGAATATCAATTGATTAAAAAAGCTAGGCATAAAAGAAAAAAGGTCTACTTAGCTCTTGTTTCTTGGAGGCTGGAAATCCAGAAGATAAGTTGAAGGTACTGTGTCCTTGTCCAGAGGCACCCTGGAAGGCTGAACTTCATTGTGACGACTGCTGTTGCTTAGCAAGGAAGCTCTCAAAACAGAGAAGCACCCAGGCTGCTGCCTGGCTACTCTTAAAGGCTTATAGTCGAATGACGAGGAAAAAGAGGCCTTTAAGAGAGCTTTTATTAGGGCTCAAACACAGCTACTCAGCCAGAGGAGCCCTCAGGGTATAAAGAGAATAGGCTGGGCACAACATTCCCCAGACCAGAAGATTAAAGTGAACAAAGGTAAAGAGGGGTTGTTGGGGTTGAATCCCAGCAATAAGGATGCCTTGAAGGGATTCCAGAAGAGAGCCCCAAATCTAACTTGGGATTTTAGTTTGCTGCCAGAGAGACACCTGACTTCAGACCTGATTTCCAAGGGCCCAGTTGTGGCACCTTGAAGCCGCAGCCCTTGGTGGAGTTCCTATACTGGAGATGTTGCAGGCAGAAAGAATGAAGACTTGAAGTCCCAGCTGTTCTCAGAACAGCTAAAGAGGAAACCCTGGGAGGCCAGGAAGGCTGCCTTCAAGCGGGGGGCCCCTGTGGAATTCGTCTGATGGGGTGATGTCTCATGGAACTGTAGGAGTGAAGCCACATTGGAGACCACAGAAAAAGAGCAGTGATCCCAGTGTCTTCAAACACCAGCCTCAGAAATCCTCAAGCAGCATGACGCGCAAGCCTCTGGAAGTCGCGACCATCAGCTTGCCACCTCCGCTAACAGTCGCGAGGGTCGAGCCCACTGGAGCATGGAGACACCCTTCTAGACTTCAGGTAACATCTGGATCTATCCCAGAGGTGGAGACACCACAGAGAGTAGTCCACACAGAAGCAAGGCTGAGCCAAAACGTCCAGACAGAGCTGACGCTCAGTGCCTCATCCATGGCAATGCCTAATGGAATGACAGGGACAGGATGGCCACAGAGACACCAGGACTACAGAGAAGGTGACTTGAAGAATTGGGATTATATGTTTGCCCCATTGGCTTTGCTTCTGCCTTGAGCTCATTATTCATCATTAGCTCACTCCTTCTTTTAGGGACAGGAAGGTTTGTTTATGCTGTGTTAGTTCCAACCCTCTCTGCCCCCATGCCCCATTTAGGAGAAAGTAACTGGATTTGATGCTGCAGGCTCTTGGCTACAAGAGGCTGAATGGAATTTTTGTGTCTTAGAAGGGCGAGAGCCAGGAGTTGAGAGCTGCCATTTGTTCCTTGAACTCCTGCAGGCCCTGCTTTCTGTAAATCCTGCACTGACAGAAGAGGCAAGAAACTTAGCCGACTGTGGTGTCTAGAAATGGACCTTTCTGAAGTTCCTGAGATCATTAGAGTGGAGCCCTAAGGACTGGTTCTTGTGACTTTGGTGGGGGAGTGAAAGACCTGGATAAATCCAGACACCCCCCCAGCAGGAAAAAAATAGATCCAAAAATCTAAGCAGGGAGGGAAGAATCAGAATTCTAGGATTAGCTGGTTCAGTGACTCTGATTCAGGAACTACTGAGGAAAATTTAGATTGTAATTTTGAGAGTAATCTTGAGAAAAAGGGAGTTGCCCCCTTGTGATCATCACTGGTATTTTCGGAATTTTCTATTATGCCCTCCCTACCTCCTTCGGATTACTGGGCTGTGGTTTCTTCCCTTAAAAACCCCTTCTCCCAGTTACTTGGAGGTTGAAACCCTCCCCTAACCTCCTCCCATAACCCTGCTTGGGTTATGGGTTTCGGCCCCAGTGCACTGATACTTGTCAATAAACCTTGTGTGATTGCAGAAAGAAAAAAAAAAAAGCTAGGCAATCTCCACTGAGAGTTAAGAATTAGAAAATCGCATCTAAACTTTCCACCTGTCTACTGCCACTGTGTTCTTGCTGCAACCCCAACTCTACAGAGAAACTACAGTCCTGAATTCTATCAACAGACACATGTACTTAGTTTTCTTATAGATGTTTGCTTTTTTGTTTTATAATATTTTGTATAATCTAAGATATCAAATGTGAACTCATTTGCTTAAATTTTGATCCAGCAACTCTGTGCTCAACATATAAATTATCTTTTATTTAAAATAATGAATCTTTTATTCTAATTTTTCATTATATGTCCTATTAATTCATTTAATAACTTTGGTTATGGGAATCTGGGTAGTTTTCTATTTGGGACTATGACTAAAAACTGAGTGAATATTCTAGGATAGTTGTCGGATATCCAGCCTCAGCTCAGGTTCAGTCCTGAGGTGGAAAAGGGAAGTCTGTGCAATGAAAAACTTTGGCCACAAAGTGGAATGCACTCACGTGGCCCCAAGTAACTCCAGTCATCTTTATTTATACAAAAGCAGAGTTTTTCTTACTGGCTCCTATTTTTGACTTTTAAGAAGCACATCATCTTTTAAGAAATATATTGCAACCATTCTGAAATCTCACATTGTTTCCCTTTCCGCTTCCCCAAATACACTTTCCCACCTCCATATAACCTTATTCTAAACATGCAGTTCAGCATTTTTTCAGTTAACTATATAATATTTATATTGACTCAGACACATCCTGCTCTCACAGCCCTTATGTCACCTGGTAGCTGCTTGTGGTTACAAAGTTTAAAAGTAGTAAATGTGGGTACAATGTTTTAAGGACAATATTTGAATTCAAACAATTCTTTCATGTCTGAAAGATATGCTTTTATACAGTCCCCTTTTCTACAAGAGGGTCACAAGTCTCAATCTCTCTGTAACAGACAGACTCTGATAAGGCACCCTTTTCTTATTGCAGTATGCCATCCTTCTTCCACAAATATAAGTTCCTGTGTTTGGTAAAAGATGAAACTATCCAGTGCATATCTTACATTATATTTTCCCTTTGGATTATAATAGATGTTATCATTGATTCTATCTGCTTGGTGTCCATGGAATTTACTCTCAAAAACTGACAGTGTATGTTCCTGAGGCCTTTTCCCTATCCTGTGCATGCATGTCCTACTCTCCTTCCAGACCTGTGAGACCTGGTTAAAGATCCAAGTGCTGGTATCTATATGTACCTGACTGTCTTTAGTGAGGCAGAAAAGTCCCAGGTGCGGTTTTTGCTGTGTTGTTGTTGCTGCCTGTGTGCAGTTCCTGTTTCCTCGGGGAAAGGGGGGAGAAGATGCGACATCAGTGGCACAGACTCCAGGAGATTCCACCACAAAAGCTCTTCAGATTGGGGGTTTTATGTGGTTAGGGAAATTAAGCTGTTGAATGACCAATGGGACACACCATAAAACAAGAGAACCTTCCGACCATCCCAGAGAGCATATCCAAATAAAAGTCACCAGTTGCTCTCAGGCTGCTAGGGAGTCCACACAAGGACAAGGACTGAAGAGAAAGGGAAAGTAGTTTTTGTGGATGGAGTGTGCTGCTTATTGTGAAGGACTGTCACAGTTTGTTAAGTCACAGTCCTATGCTCACACTGTGTCTCCAAGTGAAAAGGACCTGGTAGAGGTTCCTTTATTGGTTCTACCTCCTGAGCCGTCAGTCGTTATGGGGAGTTACCAGAACAAGCAAAGTTAAGATAGAGAGTTCCTAGCCAGGAATACAAAGAGGACAAAGAAAAGAAAATGTAGGGTTATGAAAGAAAGTGCCAACTCACCAAGGAGGGACTTAGAAAATGAAAATAGAGTAAATTGAGCAAAAACAACCAAAGGGGGCAAACTCAAGATGCCAGCAAAGAGTCAGGATGAGGACAGCATCCAGAGCAATATGCAAGAAAGAAAAATGTCCCAAAAAGTGTAAAAAGGACCCCCAAAAAAGCATAAGGAAAAGATCCATCTGTCGATTGCATTTGGGTGGGTCACTCAGTCTAGGGGTTTGTAACCCACCCTGCAATCAGTTACTCCAGGGTCACGGAGGGGTACTATCTGGAAGAAAAATGGGCTAGGAAAGAAGAAAGCCATGCTAAGTTTGTCACAGCCCCTTTTTATTAGGGACAGGTTACAGTTTATATAGTGTAAGGAATGGGGGGCGGCACAGGGGCCTGGACTCCTGTCACGTGGTCCAGGTCACGTAGGCCAGGTGGTTACGTTCGGTCAGGTAGGCCAAGAAGTCACGAGTTGCCATACCTAGTTTCCTGGATAGCTGGAATGTGAGGCAGGTTCTGCTAACAGATAACAGCTAATTGGGTGTGGGGCAGGTTCTGTCAATAAGACTCTCAACATAATTATGGGTGTGGGGTTCTCTGCAGACTCCCCAGAGTGATGGTTCCTGTAATGATTTTTAGGGGGGGAAATGGCTCCTCACAGATCCCACTTTCTCATATAAAGGCAAGCAGCTATTAAGTGGGGGCACCAGGTCAGAGTTAACCATGGTGTCAGATCTAAAGGAGAAGGGACTGGGACAAGAAAAGACCCTCCTCTCGAATCGTGAAGCAATTTACCTCTCCTGGGAACAGAGGGGTGCCTTATGATTAGCATTAGTTCCTTGGAGCTTCTCAAATAAAAGGTATCTAGCAAGACTTAAAGTAAGGAGATCTTTGACCCAGGGCACCCTGTCTTAGGCCATGTGGAGAGCGTCCCTCATACCTGGCACCATGCCATGTTGAGCCGGCCTTTACAGCCTCTGTATGGTGTGCTATTCAGGTGAGGAACCACACTAACTCCCGTCATTGGGCTCCTGCATCTATCATTAATGAAAAGACTGTGAGGAGCTCCTCAAACAAAAGATATAATGATATAATTTTGGGCACCAATAACTCCATCTTCCAGACAAGAAGAAAGGGGCACCTTCCAAACACAGTATTCACCTTTTTTAGTCTGGCCTATGGTATCCTCCTTCCTAAATGCCTACTCCACATAAAATTACGAGTGCTGCCTGCCAAAAATTAGGGCAGTGTAAAAGGGGTCTACGTCTAAAATTTTTAGCATATGCATTAAACCCAAACACTTTACAGCGTGTGTCAAACCTTTTCCAACATCTATAAGCAGTTACAAATATTATTAGATCAATTGCAGAAAGAGTACAATGACATACATTGTTGTCAAATCCCACCAGTTCCAGTCTCTGAGCAAAAGTGACAGGAACCCCAATCTTCCCCCTTCTTAAGTGAAAAGGCGTTAATATTTTAATTAAAATGAGTTTTGCGTCCCAAAGTTTAAAACAGTCTGATGTTAAGTCTGCATCTTAGTTTCAAAGCAAACCAGAGTTCAAACTGCAGAGGCAGTTTAGCATTTGTGCTTCAGGGCAGGTGGGATTCCTGGGTGAGGTGAGCTGGATTCAGCTATCTGAAGCACATCCTGGCACTTATCTCAGAGTCTCCCTGGACTCTGGAGGCAGGATGAAACCCTGCAGAGTGGGGTAGCAGGTTCTGTAATCAGGCACTCCTCTCCTTGGGCTATGTGGTGTCCGCAGCCTTGACTCAGGTCCTGCTTTTATTTTCTTTCTGTGAAAAAAGCATAAACACATCCTCGACCCTAGATATATGTAGGTCGGGTTTTTTT
>NW_026068178.1:772138-784310 GCF_014885135.2 Alexandromys fortis | reverse complement strand
TTAGCATATGCATTAAACCCAAACACTTTACAGCGTGTGTCAAACCTTTTCCAACATCTATAAGCAGTTACAAATATTATTAGATCAATTGCAGAAAGAGTACAATGACATACATTGTTGTCAAATCCCACCAGTTCCAGTCTCTGAGCAAAAGTGACAGGAACCCCAATCTTCCCCCTTCTTAAGTGAAAAGGCGTTAATATTTTAATTAAAATGAGTTTTGCGTCCCAAAGTTTAAAACAGTCTGATGTTAAGTCTGCATCTTAGTTTCAAAGCAAACCAGAGTTCAAACTGCAGAGGCAGTTTAGCATTTGTGCTTCAGGGCAGGTGGGATTCCTGGGTGAGGTGAGCTGGATTCAGCTATCTGAAGCACATCCTGGCACTTATCTCAGAGTCTCCCTGGACTCTGGAGGCAGGATGAAACCCTGCAGAGTGGGGTAGCAGGTTCTGTAATCAGGCACTCCTCTCCTTGGGCTATGTGGTGTCCGCAGCCTTGACTCAGGTCCTGCTTTTATTTTCTTTCTGTGAAAAAAGCATAAACACATCCTCGACCCTAGATATATGTAGGTCGGGTTTTTTTTATAATGCATTGCAAGGGCTTTTCTACCTTGCCTTAGTAAAGGTCAGCTTGGTGTTATCGCGCCAGATCCGTGTGCATCAGGATTTGCTTGCAACTTTCATAAACTGCTTCCAAGGAGCCTTGTTATACTCCACATTTTTTTGTCATATATGCAGTTCTTTCATTGGAAAAGCCATTTGTAAAATTTAGCATAAAATCCTTTAAGGGATTTTTTGCCATAACATTAGTAAAATACAGTTGTGTGAATTGTAGCAATAATCGTGAATCTGGGAAAAGATCATCGTTTTTGCCTTTGAACCGAGCAAAGGCAATTGTCCAGGAATCAATCTTAAAATTATCAATGAATTTATTGTTTAGTATAAGAAACATTGATCATAATCAATATTTTGTCAAACCATTTTTTAGATATTATCCTGTTCTTTTGTATCAGACAGGCTACTGTTTTAAATTAAGAGTTTAATATCTTAACTGGCAAAACTGAGAAGGTTTAGCCATAAACAGCATTTTTTATAAAACTGTTGTAGAATAAGTTTTACATTTAATATACTTATTTGCCATAGCTGAATTATAATTAATATACTGTATTTGTTGATTACTGTATACTTTACCTGTGATTTATATTTTACCTGTTTGAGTACCTGCTAGGCAGCTTTAAGCTCTCTATTAGAAACTGTTTTTTGTAAAAATTTTAACTAGCAGCTCAAGGTCTCCCATAAGAATATTATAACTAGGGCTTTAACCATTGAATATCTAATTAAAAGCTTATAAGCTATCCTCCTCCCAAGCTGCAAGTCTGCCTTGCAGATAGGACAATGGAAAAAGGAAGCATTTTAACTAATAATGTTGGCTTCATTAGACATCAACATGTAGAAAAATGAAAATAGATCTATATCCATCTCCATGTACAAAATTTAAGTTTAAATGAGCCAAAGGACTCAGCATATAAAAATTATGTTGAACCTCACAGAGAAAAAAATTTTTGAAGTACACTTTGCCACATCTTAAACACAGCCTCAGTGGCATAAACATTGTGAGAAACTATAACTTATATCTCCTGAATTGAGAACCTTCTCTATAATAAGACTATAAAGTGGGAAAATATCTTTACTTATCATAAACCCTTCCAAAAATATATGAAGAACTCAGGAAATTAGTTATTAAAAATTTAATCCAATAAAAATATTTGTTACAGACACAAACTGAAAACTCCCAGACGAACTAAAAATGACTGAGAAACACTTAAAAATGTTTAAATATAACATCCTTTAACCCTCAGAGAAAGGGAAATTAAAACTCTGAGATTTTACCTTATCCTTGTAAAAATGACCAAGATTAAAAATTATTGTTAACAATTTATGCTTAAGAAAATTTGGGTAAAGAAAAAGCTTCATTGCTGGAAGTTCATACTGGTGTTGGAAGTGCATACTGGCACAGCCACCCCTGGATCACACACAGCACTGAAAAACCTGGATAAATCCAGACTTTCTCAGCAGGAAGAGAAAAATCAAAAATCCAGGACTAGCCTGTGAGGTCACCAGACCTCATTCCAGATGGTTGTGAACCACTGTGTCGTTACCGGGAACTGAACTCAGGACCTTTGGAAGAGAGCAGTCAGTGCTCTTAACCACTGAGCCACCTCTCCAGCCCCTCCCAGCAGGAAGAGGAGAATCAAAAATCTAGGGCTAGCCTGTTCAGCGACCCTGCACCAGGAACTAACTGAAGACAAAGCCAGACTGCAATCCTGATAACAATAACGAGAAACAGGCAGCCTCCCCACTGTGATTATCATTGTACTGTTTTAGAAACTAGCCCAAGAGAAAGCCATACCATATCTTGAGAATAATCTTGAGAAACAGGACATTTTCCCCTGCAGGGACTACTGTTTTAGGAACTAGCTGATTATGACCTTGGGAGTGGTCCCGAGAGGCAGGGAGCTGTGCTCCAGCAACCAACATTGGGTTTTTGAAATTTATATGACCTTTCTGGACCACTGGGCTGTGGTCTCTTGTCCAAAAATTTTTTTCTCCCTGTCACTCGGGGTCAAACTCCTCCCCCACCAACCAAGGCCGGGTGCACAACCTCAGCAAGGAGGGTCTCCAGCAAGCCATGTGGGGGCCCGCGCCATCCCGAGACCCGAGTGAGAGTCTCCCCAGCACTGAGGGACCCTCATTCTGTCTATTTTTTAAAATTAGGCAAATATCTACCTCAAAACTTAGCAATACCCCTTTTGGGCCTAAATACAAAGTTGTTTAACCCTACCACAAGGACACGTGCTCTGCCATGCCCAGAGCAGAACTATCCTATCATAGTCAAAATCTGAAAACCCAAATGTACCTCTTTTACATCTAGGATAAATGAGACATCATCCTTTTAAAATATCCATGAATACCATAAAATATCTTGGAGTAACTTTAAGCAAGCAAGACAGAATTTTTTGGGTCCCGTCATCTCTGCCTGTGAAGGCGGAAATGTTTTTTTTTTTTTTTATTTTTAATCCTTATCACTTGTAACTCTGGCCCTTGATAAATTTAGTGAGAGGCCTGAGTCTCAGCATTCCCGAAACCTGAAGCCACACCTGGCAGCAGGAAAGGACTTCAAGCTGAAACAATACGACTCCCACCCAAGAGCGGGCTGTACAAACGGAAAAACTTGTAGGATAAGAACTTTAAATCTTGAAAGATCTTGGGAAAGCAGAAGAAACACAGCAAAAATGACAATTTCACTAAAAGCAGTTTACGGATTCAGTGTAAATGTCCATTAAAAATTATAGCAACATTTCTCACAGAACTTACATACAGATTTAATGTAAACTCTCACTAAAATTATAGCGAAACTTCTCACAGAACTCAAAAGAACAATATAGAACTCAAAAGAACAATCCCCAACCTTATACGAAAGAAATAAAACCTCAGGATAGCCTAAACAATTCTAAAAATCCTCTGAATGCATCACAATCTTTGACTTTAAAACTTTTTTACAGAAACACCGTACTGAAATTAATCTACCTTAGATATAAACTTATACACCTACAAACTAAAGATTTTTGACCAAGAAGCAAGATTTTTAAAATGGAAAAGAAGCATATTTACTGTCCTAAATGCAGCTGCAGCATTTTGAGTCTAGATGCCTTTATAGCAAACCTGCCTGTCAGCTTTCGCTCCATATGGCAAGGGGTTAAAGACATAGGCTCTCTAGCCTTAGCAGCCAGCCTGCTTGGCAGGCATAGCTGTGTGGATTGTATCCTAACTTCTCACATCTCGAAGGACTCCCTTTTGAGTCCGCAAGCAAACACATAAAGCAAACACATAAATCTCTGTTTTTGACTCTTACCCTTCTTTCCCTGATAATTTTTTAGTCCTTTGACTGTTCCTACCTCTTTTTGGACAACGATGAACCTGTGCCTACCTTGTTCTGCAGAGCTGTCCGAGTTCTAGAGCCTCAGAACCTTCTTTTTTCTTCTTATTGTTTGTCCCAGGACCACGCGATGTTGTCCAATAGTTGACTGTACTCAGAGTCGCTGGTTCGGGCGCCACTGTTAATTGCATTTGGGTGGTCACTCAGTCTAGGGGTTTGTAACCCACCCTGCAATCAGTTACTCCAGGGTCACGGAGGGGTGCTATCTGGAAGAGAAATGGGCTAGGGAATGAGAAGAAAGCCATGCTAAGTTTGTCACAGCCCCCATTTATTAGGGACAGGTTACAGTTTATATAGGATAAGGAATGGGGGGCGGCACAGGGGCCTGGACTCCTGTCACGTGGTCCAGGTCACGTAGGCCAGGTGGTTACGTTCGGTCAGGTAGGCCAAGAAGTCACGAGTTGCCATACCTAGTTCCCTGGATAGTTGGAATGTGAGGAAGGTTCTGCTAACAGATAACAGCTAATTGGGTGTGAGGCAGGTTCTGTCAATAAGACTCTCAACATAATTATGGGTGTGGGGTTCTCTGCAGACTCCCCAGAGTGATGGTTCCTGTAATGATTTTTAGGGGGAAAATGGCTCCTCACATCCATCCACATCGGGTGGGAGTTGTAGTTTTTGCTGTCTTGTTGCTGCCTGCGTGCAGTCCACATTTTCTGGGGTGCAAGAGGGTAAGAAGATGCAAAGTCAATGGACAGACTACAGGAGATTCCTATACAAAAGCTCTTTATTGGAAACAGAATGGGGGTTTTAATGGGGTTAGGGAAATTAAGCTGATGTAGGAACATTTCTGGTTGGTGCCTTTAAAGTGGCAGTCACTGATGTGCTGTGATTGACAGCAGCACATATCATTAGTTACCATGCTTTTGGTCCACCGACAGGTTGTCTTGGCCAATTTTGCTTAGTTATTGTAAGTTTGCATGTGCTTGCTTGTGCTTGCACAAGCAATAGCCCTGCCTCACCCATGCTTAGGGGTTTTAGTTAGTAATTTCTGATAAAGAGATTTTAAAAACTTTAGGCCCCTGTTAAATCTTAGGGGAAATATTCTAGATAGAACAGAATTTCCAAGGATATTACAAGTAAGACTGAAAACTAAAATCAAAAACCACCTAAAGATTCACCAATATAATGAAAAAGGCAACAGGCTGCACAATTTTTTTAAATTCCTACAATGTCAAGTGTACGACATGTTCTTGTCAAGTGAGAGTCCATTTTCACAAATGTCTTGCCAGGAGGAAGCCCATTGGATAGGTAGTCATATGTTAATCTTAGAATAGAATGCATAGCTCCCAACATATTGTAGATAGGTAGATATATTTTCATGAACACATATTCATCTAGTTGTTGGGTCATATCAAGTCATATAGTTAGTGACTCACATATTTAGCTTCAGTAGATACCATCACTGTCCTAAAGGAACTGCTCTATCTGATTATCCCACTAGCAATGTGATGTGGGAAGTTCTTCTGTATATGTGTTGCTTTTATTGGTTAATGAATAAAGAAGCTACTTTGCCCTATGACAGTTCAGAGTAGAGCTAGGTGGGAAACCTATACTGAATGCTGGGAGAAAGATGATGTAGTCAGTGGGATACCATGTAGCAGCCACAGGAGATAGATGTGCAGGAATCTTGCCAGTAAACCACAAGCTTTGTGGTAAAATATAAAATAAGAGAAATGGGTTAATTTAAGATGCAAGAGCTAGCCAATAAAAAGCTAGAGCTAATTGGCCAAGCTGTGATTTAATTAACACAGTTTCTGTGTGGTTATTTTGAGTCTGGATAGTCAGGAATGAAAAGGCAGCCTCTGACAACAGAACTAGTACCCAACATGGGGCAGAAACCTACAACACTGGGATTAAAAGTTCCATGCTCTACCTGGATTTACTTGACAAGGTTGGCGCCATCAGGCTCTCTCCCACCTAGTCCTGCAGCCATTCTGTCATAAAGAAACGCACAGAGGCCTACACATTAATTATAAACTAATTGACCTACAGCTCAGGATTTTTATTAACTCTTACATCTTACATTAACGCATAACTTGTCTGTGTTAGACACGTGAGTTGTTACCCATTATCAGTGAGGCATTCTCATCTTGCATCCTTTGTGTCTGGGTGACCACTGCAGACTGAGCCTTTACTCTTCCCAGAATTCTCCTCTTCTTGTTTTTCTGCCTATACTTCCTGCTGGACTACTGGCCAATCAGTGATTTATTAAACCAATACAAGTGACATCTTTACAATAACAGTGCATGAATATTTTTTATTGTACCACCATATTTTCAGTTTGGATATTTGGCTTTTTTGTTGTTGTTGTTGTTGCTAATCAGCCAATAAACTTTTCCTGTTTATTGACCATAGGTATTTCATTTTCACAAATATCAAAAAAGTTGTTATTTATAAATTGTTTGATCTCTCTATAGTCCTTATTCAGCTGAAGATGTCCTTATGTATATAACTAATATTTCTTCTTCCACATTGGCATGTAGTGTAAACACTTTGCATGCTATCTTTTGGGGCTGCAGAAGTAGTTCAGTCATTATGAGTACTTCCTGCTCTTCCAAATGATCTGAACTGATTTCTTAGTACATGTTTGGTGGTTTGTAGAAGCCTGTAACATCAGCTTTAGAATTTCTGATGCTCTCTTTTTGCCTGCATACACGTGGAATACACACACACACACACACACACACACACACACACACATACACACACCACTTTAAAATCATCTTTTGGTGAATAAAATACTTGAGTTTAATGAAAAATCCATCTATATTTCTTCTCAGATATTTGTTTGGTTGTTGAAAATTCCTTGCCTACTCCCAGTACTCTCTTGTGATTTTTAAGTCTTTATCTTTTTCATTTACCTTTAGGACAATAATCTGTGATTCTGAGGCCCTAGGATGGAACCAAAGGAACATAAAAGCATAAATTTAATGTTGTTTTCTTTAGTGGTTCCATATCCCCAGCAATAGAGAGTATATTTCCATTTCTTTCTAGATTTTATTCATAGCATAAGTTTCTATTTCTTTACAAAATAGCCTTTTTCTTTTGCTTGGAGGTAGGTTTTCTTGAATCTGCTATACAACAAAGAACAGAGGAAGTTGGGCTGAACACTCATCAATAGTTCAGTTATTTCCATTTCTGTGAATAGGGACAGAGATATAACTCTCAGAATAGAGAGTGCAGATAGATATTAACACAAATAGTAAAAGGAATGGAAATGAATCACCTCCTATGATACTCTGAACACAAATGAAAACAGAAAACCCCTTAAACTTGGTGGTCACCCCAGAGTTGTGCAGGCCATTTTTTTTTTTTTTTATCAAGAAAGTCTATAACACTTTCAAATGAGTTTTATTTTCTTTATGGGTGAAACATTTTCATGACTTTAAAGTCTATATCTGATGAATACTTTCAATCAGTGTCATATCCATCTAGAACTTAATATCATTATGTTTGTTTGTTTTGTTTTGAACTCTTTAGTCCCAGTTAAGAGAATCACACATCTCAGACACTGTAAGTTCATGCAAACAATGAAAGAGGTAGCAAATTTTCAGGAATTACATCCCCTACTGTTTTTCAAGGTATGTGAAAATTAACACTATGTTGTATGTCTGAGACGTGGGAATCATTTGAAAAGGGATATGCTTGATTTCTATAGTAATATCAAGAGTTTTCAACAAGCCTAAAGTATAGCAATTATTGATAGTTAAACTTCTGTAACTTTAACATTATTGGATTGTGATCTAAATTAAAGTTTCATGCACATTATTACAATTACATTTGTCAAATTTGATTTTAAAAATATTCCTTTTTTTTTTTCTCCCTGGGAACATACAGCTTTGTCGTCTTATGTATCATTCAGTATAAAGTGTTTGTTCTGATAGCTGTGGAAAACAATAGGTGAATGTTTTCACAAAGAATGTTGATTGTGGTGTTAGTTTTTTTCATTTAATTAATAAAAATGGGGGTGTCATCTGGAAAGAATGGCTCTTAGTTCTGAAAAATTACATCAGATTTTCGTGTATGCAAGACTGAGGGGAATATTCATAGTTAATGATTGATATGGAATGTTCAGTCCATTCTAGACAGTGCTACCCCTATGCAGGTATCCTGGTGTATATATGGAAGCAGCTATAGAAAGTAAGCAAGAAAGCAACATTTCTGAATATTGTCTTTTTCAGTTCTGCTATGTGTGTGTTTTGAGTTCCTGCCCTGCCTCTTTTATTTATGGACTGTAAGATGTATGGTGAAATGAGACATTTACTGCCAAAGTTGCTTTCAGTCACTGTGTTTACCATAGTGATCGAAATCTAAGACAATGGCCAAGGTTGCATTGCTTCTAGAGGTGAGAATTGTTTGGGTTTCATTTGTTCTTCTTAAAAGCTAATATGAGCAATCGTCATTTAATTATCTTATATCTCAATTTCCTCTGAGTAAAATGGAGTTAAGAAAGAACCAATTCATTATTACATATACTGAGGGTAATTAAAGAACTAGTTAGTAATTCCCTTAATTACATCAATCGCAGAATTATGTGAAAGAAACATGCATGTGTTAGAAATTCCTCTGCTTAAATATGCTATACTTCTGCACTGTACTATCTGCCTTGGGTTATATTTTGTCCTGAATCTGGAAATTTTAGCTCAATTTGACATGAGATTAAAGCTTAATGAAGACTCCTGCTTTAATGTCAGAAAAACTCATCCTCTGTTTTCTAGACATCTTATCCCTAACTACTTTTATAGATTTCTCTTGACTTTATGCTGTTCTTCCTCAGTGGATATACTATACTTGAACACAAAAAATAATTTATTTTCTAAAATATTTTATGAGATACATGTGCTATTTTTCCACAAAGTCAAAAATTTTGTATTAGAAAAAAATGGACATTTGCTAATGACGGAAAAGAGGAATAAGTGTTCACAGACTTTGCCTCTGGCCTTTCTTCATGTCAACTCATCCTGTTCCAAAACTCAGAACTTCAAGAAAAGAGGGGGCAATAATCCTTCCTTCCTCTCTTCCCATCATCACTCCTCTATGGCCCCAATCTCTGATATATGTGAATCTAAACATTGTAAAAATATTTTTGTGTAGTAAATATCAGGTAGTTACTATAGTACAACGATCACAAGGAGTGCTCTAACTTCTTGCTGACAATGGTGACATGATGAGAAACTCTAGTTTTATGTCACTACTAGAATACAAACATTGGCATATTAATGTCAGAACCCTTGTAAATATTTAGCTCTTATGTCAGTTCTGTGTGAATGTGTGTATGCATGCAGGCATGTTTGTGTGTGTGTGTGGTTCTATGTGACTAAATCCCCTGAATAGATGCATGTAGTCACCATTTTAATAAAGAGGACTCTATTCCTGCTCAAGCATTAAAAGAAAAAGCTGTTCCATGCTGCACCTTAGTACAAGCTCACTTAGCCTGTAAGATAAAGTTCAAACTTTTAACCCTCATAGTCAAGGCCCTTCAAAGAAGAATTTAGTTTAAAAGAAATACCAAGCTATTTATTTGGTCATTATTTAACTGTAGGTTGTACTGATGTTATTTCAAAGAGTCATGTGTAAATGTAAGCTCCTTCTAAATCAGCTCTCCTGATGTAGAGAAATTTTGGTATACTACTTGTGAACATCTCTAAATCTCTCCAGTACTCATTGTATCTGTAAAACTGACATTTCAATATATCATATAAAGACTGGGAAAATAAAGATTGGTCCATCACTTTTATACTCATTTATTTCATTTCTAATACTTGCATTTAATAGGCAAAATGGTCTCAAAATAGAAACTACCTTAAATAGAGACATATAATTTGAATCTCCCAAAGAATTGTTTCAGAGTATTAGTTTGGGCATAATATAAAACTTTGTCAAATATTAATCACAACCAACTCTGTGAGAAATCAACAATGTTTTCTTATTGTACCATCATATCAGGTGGGACCATAAAAAATATTCATACTATCTATTGAATGATAAATTAGAGATGGATCACCAAATACTCCTGTGTTTTCGAATTCCAGTATGTTCCAGGTTTATTTTAGGTTGTAGTCACTTAACTCATCATAGTCCCTACCTTCAGAGAACTTACATTAATGACACCGTTACAAAACTCATGCAACATTGTTTTTCAATAGTGCCCAGTTCAATGTGTTACAAACAAGAAATCTAATTAAATGATAAATGGATGGATGCATCTGAACTGAATAATTACAGGAAAAAAATGCAGTGATTTTAACAAGGTTTCTTTTTGTTCCCGTAAAGTCTATTTTTAAAAGCTTATGAATTAGCTACTTTCATAAAACACTCTTTGTGGTTTGTAATAGAATGTTGAGGTCAAAGGCTAAATTATCTCAGGAACTTTGGAGAATATCATCATTTTAGTATTGTATTAATGACAAATATTTTGTAGTATCTGTTACTTGTTTTAATATACACGGAATCTAATTCAAGTAGCATAAAAAGGAAGCATTACTTTTTAAAAAGTATATTATCAATTAGCATATAGAAGAGAAGTTGGAGTGCTTTTTCCCATAAGAAGTCCTGGGAGACTTGTACAACCTATAGACAGAAACAGTGCTAAACCAGCAAGTTTACAACTCCTGTGGGCAACTTGAGTAAAGAAAACAAACTTCCTATTAGTGGTTTTAAAGCAAACTAGGTTTATTTCCCTGTAAACACAGTTTGCAATCAGCACAGTTTAAGGGAGTGGCTTGGACAATTACATTGGTATTGTTAACAATTTTCATGTACCATGAATTCTATACATTGATATATAGAGAAATGAGGAAATAATAATTGATACAGGCCATTTGTTAGTAGTTCATAGTGCGTTCTCAAGCACAAGTCAGTGGACTTTCAATGTCTTGATACAAATTCTTATGTAATTTGGGCTCCTTAATGTAATCCATCTTAATACAAATTTAATTCACGCTCCTTAATATAATCCCAGTAAACAAGAGAAGTACGTATTTACCACCTCTATTATTCAACTTTTAACATCAGGTCAAGTTTTGAATGCTCTGTCCTATGTATCATATCACAGATCACCACAGTTATTATGGAGTCTGCTTTAACGGGCTGCCCAAGGGCATTTTGTATATTGCTACTTTTGGACTGGTACATGTGCCTCCGTGGTACTATATTGATGTTTACAGAAACAGCTTAATTTTCCTCCTTGCTTCACTTGTTTTTTTTTTTTTCTATTCTTAACAAATTTGGCAGAATCATATTTTCCTAAACATATCTGGCAAGCCTCAATGGTTTGTTTGCTTCTGCTCTTCTTTTATGAAGAAGATTGTTACTGTCAGGAACAGACATGTCACACTGTCATAAACAAAAAGAACCTAGGTCATTAAAACATCTTAAATGCTATATTCTATAGATTTCTGAAGTGTTTGAACATGACTTGTATATCTAAAAATATACCTTTGTTTGATTTTGAAAACATACCAAATGAGACTACAGTTTGATTATAATAGATGACTAATTACTAACCCTGTATTTCTTTATTATTCTTTAGAGTTGATAGTAAGAGTTAATAATAATAGGTTTCACAGACTAGAAATTTGGATTACATTGTTAAATGGGTTATACAGGTACAATACTTTGAACAAGAGTAGAAATATATAAACAATATATTCTAACAAAATTTGTATAGAATACTTTTAAAAGTAGTAGTTGCTTTCGAAATGTAGAGTCAATAATGTAGAGATAGGAGCGGCTATGCTGCGTCCCCCACACCGGGCAGCCCGCATTGCTAGCTTATGCCCAAAATAATTACATGGAAACTGTATTCTTTTAAACACTGCCTGGCCCGTTATCTGTAGCCTCTTACTGGCTAGCTCTTATATATTAATCTAACCCACTTCTAATAATCTGTGTAGCCCATGAGCTGGCTTACCAGGAAAGATCTTAACCTGCGTCTTTCTGGAATGGGAGTATCATGGCGACTCCTCGACTATGCTTCTTTCTCCCAGCATCCTGTTCTGTTTTCTCCGCCTACCTAAGGGTTGGCCTATCAAATGGGCCTAGGCAGTTTCTTTATTAGTAAGAAATCATTCCGACATCATTTCCCCTTTTTCTGTTTAAACAAAAAAGAAGGCTTTCATTTTATTTTTTATTTTTTTTATTTTATTGAGAATAAGAAAAAAAAAGTTTCCGCCT
>NW_026068178.1:760286-762098 GCF_014885135.2 Alexandromys fortis | reverse complement strand
ATATTGTAACTGTAATTCTTACTTGATAACTGTTTTGTTATATGTAATTTTACTATGCTAAATTTAAAGCCTTTCTTTTTTGTTTAAACAGAAAAAGGGGAAATGATGTGGGAGTGATTTCTTATTAATAAAGAAACTGCCTAGGCCCCTTGATAGGCCAACCCTTAGGTAGGTGGAGTACACAGAAAAGAATGCTGGGAGAAAGAAGCTGAGTCAGGGAGTCGCCATGATTCTCCCACTCCAGACAGACACAGGTTAAGATCTTCTCTGGTGAGCCACTCGTGGACTACAAAGATTATTAGAAATGGGTTAGATTAATCGGTAAGAGCTAGCCAATAAGAGGCTACATATAACGGGCCAGGCAGTGTTTAAAAGAATACAGTTTCCATGTAATTATTTCAGGGCATAAGCTAGCAGTGTGGGCAGCCAAGTACCAGGGACACAGCCCTGCCGCTCCTTCAATACACTAATCTACCTTTTTTCTTGCAGTATTTATATTCTACCTTTTTCTTTTCAGAGTATATTCAATAATCTACCCTTTAATCCTATCATATCTAAATTTAGCATGACTAATACATGTAGCACAATTAATAAAAATTCAGAGACAGAAATTAAGGTTCAACCTAAAGGTCAGAAAAGCAAAACAGGCAGCCACTGGCTCATACCTCTACCTCAGCCAAGAATGGCGATCCTGCCTCCAGGTAGATCAGAATTAGACTGGGTCTGCAAGCCATCTTTTCCCATTTTATAGTCCACTGTAGGGCTAGGATTAAAGGTATGTACCACTGGTATTAAGGGCACGTGCCACCTGATTACTACAGCAAACTAGTATATGTACTGGGATTAAAGGTGTATGTCACCATTGTTTGGTCTAGAAGACTGACATGTGGGGCTGTTTAACTCTTTGATCTTCAGGCAAGCTTAATTTATTAAAATTCAAATGAAATATCAATACCCTTCCCCCTTTTCTCTAAAATAAAATGGCTATAACTAATGTAAGAAAACTAAATAAATAAGCATAATAACAATATACAATATATACAGACAATAAATACTTCAACATTAAGTTCATTTGCATTTGATAAATTCAGAGAAAATATTCTATATTTATCCTATCTTGATTGAGTTCAAAAACTTGCACATAATTTGCTACCTATCATAGCTTTTTTTTTCCATCCGATAAACTATAAGCATAACTATCTAATCTTCAACTCCCTCAGTGACTCAAGAAAGAAATAATATTAACTGAGTAAGCAGGAAGTATGAGCAAGCAAATTCCCAAAGAATGTGAGGAATGACAAAAACATTTGATTGTCAGGGCAGTCACCTAACGTTCCTCTGCAACATTGAGGCATCTATCTTTGACCTATAGGCCTAACATATCCAATGGACTTTTCTGTGAAGCAAGATATCCTAAAGGACTGTCCCTCTTTGCCTTGACAACGTTTGGTAGTCACATTCTTTTGTGTCCTGCTTATCCAATTAGGACAGCATATTGTCAGCAGTTAAAACAAGGACATTTTCTTTCACGATGAGTTCCCTTTGCCACAAAGAAAGCAAACTCCATGTGAAGACTATTTATTATCCATTATCTTCTCTGGAATAAATTGGTGCTGTCAGGAGCAGATAAGTCTCATTATCATAAAAAAAGATGAGCTGAACAGAGAATTCTCAACAGAAGAAGTTCAAATGGCCAAAAGACATTTAAGGTCATGCTCAACTTCCTTAGCTAATCAGGGAAATGCAAATCAAGACAACTTTAAGATACCATCTTACACCTGTCAGAATGGCTAAAATAAAAAAAAAATAAAA
>NW_026068178.1:744993-753922 GCF_014885135.2 Alexandromys fortis | reverse complement strand
AAACAAATTTAAAAAATTTAAAAATAAAAAAAATAAAGATGTACACCACCACAAAAAAGAACATAGGTTATTAAAATATCTTAAATGTACTTTTCTTTAGAACTATGAATTGTTTGAAGATGTTTGTCTATCGAATATATATCTTTGTTTGACCCTGAAAACATATCTAAGTGTGTTTAGATATACATATATATGAATATATAGCTATAAACACTTACCCACAAAACATATTATACACATAGTTCTTTTTCTAAATTATTTGCTATGAAATATAACTTTATATGCTATCTATACATTTACCACTGTCTAGTGGTACTCTTACTTTATGGATATATTTTCTTTGACGCAAATTGATCATTTCTAGTGCATTTTTACACAAACATTTTACCCTCCGTATCTGTAGTAATGCATGGCTAACAGGTATTGCTAAATACCTTCAGAATAGAAGTGAGCATAATTAAGGTAGCCAGCATTTAGAAACACATAGCTTTGAGATAGAATAAGAAATGTGTTAAGACTCAACTCCCCATGTAGGTTTCTGAAGAACAAATAGAATATCAAAATATGGATAAGTTGGCATATGTAAGTTTTCAATACATTTTATTTTCATTCTTTTTTTTTAAAGATTTATTTATTTATTATGTATACAACATTCTGCCTCAATGTATGCCCGCACGCCAGAGGAGGGCGCCAGATCTCAGTACAGATGGTTGTTAGCCACCATGTGGTTGCTGGGAATTGAACTCAGGACCTTTGGAAGAGCAGCCAGTGCTCTTAACCTCTGAGCCATCTCTCCAGCCCTTTATTTTCATTCTTTTTCTCCTTGCCTTAACAGTGAAGTTGTATTGCATAAGACTAACTGTCATCATTGACTGAATAAACAGGAACTAGAAAGTATCATAAAAGAGAAGTATGCATTGTGTATATGTGTGTGCATGCACACATACAAAAAGTCAACTATGTATAAAATGGGAAAAGAAAGTGGTTTTCTGCTTAAAAAGATATTATCTTTTCTTAGGCATTCTTTCACCTATCCAACACAAACTCCTTTTTATTAATTATGTTTCAACAATATGTGTTCACTGATATCCAAACCAAAATCAGCAAATTTTCATCAGAATCTACATCCTGTTCCTGGGTGTGGGGTGTGGGCTGAGACTTTTACCCACCATGTTCCAGGGACTTGAAGAAGGAAACACAAATTTTCAAGTATTAGAGTGAGGCTGTTTTTCAAGTATGCTTAGGGGAGCAGAGAAATCCAATCTGTATTTCACAGACCATTACATCTATGAGATGCAATTGGGTGTTAGAAAAAGAAAGAGAAAAGGCTCTGCAGTATATGTGTGGCAAATTCTAGTTTAAATAAAATTGCATTTAACCAGTTTCTCTACTATAGGATTTCTCAAAGCCTATAAAGTGATAATGTGTTTTGTGACTTCTGAGATATTTGTACTAAATATATACATATGTATATATTTCTGTCTTTAGAAACATATTAAGCCATGGGGGCTATGATCCAAGGAATATATATGGGATTATATGTCAGATACACAGATGCAGAAGATGCAATTTCTTTCAACTAACAGATTTTTCATGCCCTTGAGTAAAATACACAACCACCTCAAATCTCTCTCTCTCTCTTTCTCTCTCTCTCTCTCTCTCTCTCTCTCTCTCTCNATATATATACCTTCAAATGCAAATGGCAAATAGTACCTAATTTATGTTTCACTGGTCAAATACAAAGTACTAAATTCAAATAGTTAAGAACATAATGCAATGACTTTTAATAATATTGCTCAGAGAAACTGAGAAGGTATTATCTTCCTGGCATAAACATAATGTTACTGATGTCCTTAGTCTTAAGACATTCTGTGATTAGAATTAATAAACAGTTTTATAAATTTGAATTATTAAATAATAACTAATAATGTTAACAGTCCACTTAACAGTGTCAGTGACTTACACACTGTAATATGGTTGAACACAATAATCTAAAAAGAGGAGACCTGAGAGATAGAAATTGCTAGATTGTATTTCCTTGCCAATATCACTTATTTCTCCCTAAATCCCATAAGTCACATTATCTACACGATAATAACAGTCAGTCTTCTGGGCACAGAACAAGTATGGGAAGGGTATGAAACAATATACACAGTTGGTTACTTCATAGATGAAACATATAAAAGGGTGTTTACACAAGTCTTTAGAAAAATTGAGCAATGAAGCACTGGATATGACATCAAAGGCAGCACATCTGACTCTTTCAAAGTGGGACTCATACTCTACACATTGCAGAGAACTTTCTCTAAATTGATGAAATCCTATATTTAAAAACATCCTTACTTTGATGTCTCCCAGCAATCAGCGAATCTGGGGTTTGATAGATCCAGTTATTAAAAGTCCATCCGTCTGAGCAATCTGTTTGCCTGCCTTTCTTGCTGTGCTGGTAATTTTGCAAAAATTGCTGAATCTGCTCTTGCCCTCACAGCACATTATAAACAAAGTAAAGGATGACTGGTGGTTGTCTATCACCCTTTAAGAAAATCAGCAAGAACCCTCCCCCTTTCAAATATTCACTACCTCCTCATAGGACACATTCAGAAAGGGGATATGAGGAGAGCTGTCATTAAACAGGTAATTGTATGTGCTGGTATTTTCTGTTGATTATTGCAGAAAAGAGTTGCATATGTTCAATCTGTGTTATCTCACCCTGACATAAGCTCTGACTGCAGTCTTTGGACTGCCGGTCTAGAGGGAGGAAATTTCAGTCAGAGACAGCTCTGGCCTGTGAGATGAAGAAAGAGGGTGGGTAGTGGGGGAAGAATCAAAGACTGATTAAAAAGAAAGAGGCACAGGAAGAGTGAAATGTATGTATACAGGCAAGGATGGAGGAGCAAAACTAAAATGGAGAGGAAGAGATAAATTTAAAACAAGTGAATAAAAGTACAATTCCCTAAAATTAAAACCAATTTCTGGGCATTTGCTGTTAGAAAATAATAACAAATAATCAGATTTTTATTTACATGTATTTCTATTAAGTTCTGTATCCCTGTTTCTATCTGAATTGTTATTGAACTTCTGAGTACAATTAATTGTGAATTAGACCCAACAAGTATTTCCCATCAGCAGCACTGACTAGAATGTTCACCATCTGTCATGTCATAAATATCCCCTTCCCACAGAAGAGGCTCACCTCCTCAGCTAGCATCTATTTATCCCATTCTTAATTGAGAATGCTGTTTATTTTTTTTTAAATAAAGAATTAAAAAGTTGAGAGTGTAGAAAACTGCTTTAGTCTTGGAAAGACATGTTAAAACTGCAAGCAACCTTTACTATTTTGAAAGAAAATTTGTCATCAAATAAAAAATAATAATAAGAGTATTCGGTGCTATTTAACCTAAAAAATCTTTCCAAACTCTGATGTGGAATTCCCGTCTATATGCTGTGATTACCATTGATTAATAAAAAAAACTTCTTTGGACCTATAGCATGGCAGAACAGAGGTACATGGTGGTGGGAGGTAAAGGTGTGAAACTGAATGCTTGGAGAAAAGGTGGAGTCAGGAGAAGTCATGTAGCCCTGCCAGAGACAGACTCGAAACTTGACATGGTATGCCACAAACTCATGGTTATATACAGATTAATGGAGATGGGTTAATTTAAGATATGAGTTAGCCAGCAATATGCTTAAGCTATTGGCCAAACAATAGTACAAATAATATAGTTTCTGTGTGATTATTATAGGGCTAAGCAGCCAGGAACAAACAAGCACCATCCTACAATAAAACTCCTTGATAGGTAAAGATAGTTACTAAATAAAATATCAGGAGAAAAAGAAAATTGAGAGTATAAATTAAATAACACTGTCCTTCACAATAAAAAGAAACAAGGTTGAACCCTGTATGTAAACGGGCCACTTAGGGAGGTTTTTATAAAGCAAAAAGGGAATGATAATATTCTTCTAGTTTAACACGTGTTTAATATGTTAAAGTCTCTGCCAAATTGTGGTGCCCATTGACTTATAGTTTTCATTAAGCATGATACATCTTTTGAAAGATACTAACTCTAAATAAGCATCAAGTGAACTGCTTTTATCCAGGAACCACAATTTCTAATTTTGTTCCTTTTTCTATCTCACTGACTCTTGACCTCTTCCATATGGACATGGCCTCATCTGTTAACTGAAATGACTTTTCTGTCATAATACTGACTTCAATTTGTGGTCTCTGTCAGGAAATCCTGTTGAGTCAACCTTATCTCAACTCTGTCATCATCTACAAGCATAAATGGCAATCAGCCTCAACAATAGCATACAGATGAGAAAGATAGAATTCTATCACCAGCCATAATTCATCACAGCTAAATTGGGGGCTATATAGTTAATACTAGCTTGAAGTAAAGCAGTCAAATAGGACAATGTTATGGAATACCAGGACTGGAGAACAATAAGTTATAATACATTCTCCTCCCAAATGCCAAAGGACACAACAGACAAAAAGGGTAGTTACTAGAAAAATTGTACAAGATTATGAAGGTAATGATGTATTGCACATTTATGCTTTTTTCATTACTCTGCTTTGACTGTCTTGACCTCCATCCCTCTTCAAATTCAAAATTTTAGAATCCAAACCTTAAAACCACTTTTGCATGCACCACACCATCATGCATGATGTGTTTATCACATGTGCCTGTGAAATACTTAATTTAAGAAGCATCTTTCACCAAATACATACAAATACAAATGATCATAAGGCAGTTTTATCCTTCTCTGAACACTAAAGTATCAATTATTTAATAGCCTTTCTATCAGGGCTTAAACATATTGCCCATAAAATCATTTAGAACAAAGACTATAGGTTTATATAATTTGATACTACAAATTCATTTCTTAATAATTTTTAAATCAAGATTATTACTGCTTTGATGAGGTTTGGCATTATCATTGTCTTTTTTTCTGTTGCCAGAGAAGACACAATTTCTAAATGAGAGGGCTTTTGCATTAAAAGAAATTTTCTTGGCAGGGAGAGGGTGATAACCAGAATGCAATACAAAGTTGTGCTCTTATCACGTGAGTTGAATGGTGGCTTTCCTCCCAGGACACTGCATGTCAAAATCCTAACATCAATTACCTCTCAATGTGACCTTATTTGGAGGCAAATACAGCTTTTATAAAGATAATAAAATTTACAGTAAACAAAATTGGCACATATTCTACTTGCCACGCATCTTCAGAAGAATAATTGGTTATGTATATTAGCACAATCAAAAGATAAACCTGAAGAGAGGGTCATTCTGGTGGTTTTGCTGAAATATCCACCATGAATTGAGTACATTTGAACACTTGGCATCAAGTTGATGGATGTTTAGGGGAGCTTAGTAGTTTTATCCTTTCTTGAGGAAGTATGTCAGTAAGGTAGGACTTGGGATTACAAAACATTCATGGTATTTTGTGTTCCCCTTTCTGCTTTTAGTTTTTGGATTAGCTCAACTGAGTTGTTCCTGAGCCTGACCCTCTTAAACCACAAACTTAAAATAAATTCTTTCTTCTGTAAGTTATTTGGTCATGATGTTTTATCACACAAATAGAAAAGTAACCAAGATAGGCAAAAACCACCTATTCTCTAAGTAGAGTCTATAGCATAAACCATTCTACTATGTTGATCTTATACCAAAACTCCCCACAACAGTGATAAAACACACATTATTTGCTTCACACACCCTATGTGTGATATATTATTATAGCAACCCTATCACATTAATGTATACCATGCTTTCTGGAATGTCTAAACAGAAAAAATAATATGAGGAAAGAGGAAAGAGACTATAGATGCAGGTCTGACTCAAGGTTACTGGGTTACAGTCACACTTGCAAAAAATCCTCTGGTGGAGAAGACACAGTCCATACAGTAAAGTCTGCTATTGTTATTTTTCTAGACAATCAAATTACCCTATAAATATTTATGTTTGTAGCTATATGAGTGCATTCAGATTTGGTCAGAGAATCCTCTCTTCCTTTCAGTGGGTACCAGTTAATGCTAAGATACATACCTATGCAAAATGATGAGAATAACAAATTGATTACTTATTCATAAATGTAATATAACTGTTCCCATCAAAACTCAGGAATGTCTTAGACAAGGAAGAAGGAAGAATGTAAGAACTGGAAGATGAAGACAAATGTACAATGCAAACTTCTGTACATTATAACTATTGTATTTGTAGGCGTATATGAGCTGTAATTTCTAGTGTGAGATCTGAACAGGATCAATCTAGCCAAAACTCTGGCATATATGGTGGGGATCATTTTCTAGGCTCCTTTCTGACTAAGGAGCTAAAGGAAGTGGATAGCTGATGAGCAGAGGGAAAATTTTTACTCTTGTTCTTTTTCATTGATTTAAAAAAATACCAATCCAAGTTTCTACTATCTCCACTCCTCCACATACCCTCCCTACCCCACCCCAATCTAATCCACAGAAAGGGTAAGGCACATTGTATTGTGGAAAGTCCAAGGCCTGCCCTACTTTATCTAGGCTGAGCAAAGTATACATCCAAAGAGAATAGGATCACAAAATGCCAGTATATGAAGTAGGGATAAATTCTGATGCCACTGCCAGTGGCCCCTTAGTCTACCCCAGCCATGCAACTGTCAACCCCATTCAAAGGAACTAGTTTGGTCCTATGCTTCTTCCTTCCCTGTCTGGCTGGAGTTGATGAGCTTCCATTAGCTCAGGCAAACTGTTTCAGTGGGTGAACCCATCATTGTCTTGACCTCCTTGCTAATACTCCCATTCCTTGCACTCTTCAACTGAACTTTGGGAGCTCAGTCCAGTGCTCGAATGTGGGTCATTGCCTGTTCCCATTAGTTGCTGGATTAAGGCTATATATTCATCAGTCTAATTTCAGGGCAAGTCAAGACCAGGCCCCTTCTCTATTGCTCAGGGTTCTAGATGGGGTCATCCTTGTTGATTCCTTGGAATCTCTCGAGCCAGGTTTCTCCTAACCCTATAATGGCTCCCTCAATAAAGATATCTCTTTTCTTGCTCTCATCTCTCTCCTTCCTCTATCTGGATCATTATATTCCCTCAAGTTTTCCTCTGCCTCTCCACTCCTCTTCTCTTCCTATCCTCCCCTCTTTCCCCACCCCAATGCTTCCACCCTTTTCAGTCAATCCTGTCCACTTCCAATTTCCAGGTGGGTCTATATATTTTTTCTTTGGGTTCTCCTTATTACTGAGCTTCTCTAGTATCATGAACTATAGGCTCAATGCCTTTTGTTTATAGCTAGTATTTGCTAATGATTGAGTGCATACAATATTCATTTTGGGGGGGTTATGTATTATCTCACTCAGGATAGCATTTTCTAATTCCATCTATTTGCATGCAAAACTCAAGATGTCATTGTTTTGTTTTGTTTTATCACTGAATGATACTCTAATGTATAAATGTGCTACATTTTATTTATTCATTCTTTGGTTGAGGGGCATCTACGTTGTTTCCAGTTTAAGGCTATTACAAATAATGCTGCTATAAACATAGTTGAACAAATGCCTTTGTAGTATGATTGAGCATCTTTTGGGTATGTACCCAAGAGTGGTATTGCTGGATCCTAAAGTAAGTTAATTCCTAATTTTCTGAGAAACTGTCTTGCTGATTTCAAAAGTGGTTGAATGCTTGCATTTCCACCAGCAATGGATGAGTGTTCCCCTTATTCTACATCATCTCCAGCATAAGCTATATAATTATATATATACTAATGTGTTTTTGATATTGTTCATTCTGACAGGTGTAAGATGGTATCTCAGAGTTGTTTTGATTTGCATTTCCCTTTATAGCTAAGAATGTTGAACATTTCCTTAAGTATCTTTTGGCTATTTGAGAACCTTCTGTTGAGAGTTCTTTCTTTAGTTCAGTACTCCAATTTTTAATTGGGTTATTTAGAATTTTAATATCTAACTTCTTGAGTTCTTTCTTTATATATCTTGGAGATCAGTCCTTTGTCTGAAGTAGGGTTGGTGAAGATCTTTTCCCATTCAGTAGACTGCCTTTCTGTCTTATTGACTGTGCCCTTTCCTTTATGAAAGCTTCTCAATTTTACGAGGACACATTCATTCATTGTTGCTCTAATGTCTGTGCTACTGGGTTATAGATATGAAGTGGTCTCCTGTGCCGATGCATTAAAGACTACTTCCCATTTTCTCTTCTATCAGGCTCTGTGTGGTCAGATTTATATTGAAGTATTTAATCCATTTGGACTTGAGTTTGGTGCATGATGATAAATATGGATCTATTTTCATTCTTCTACATGTTGATATCCAGTTATGCAAACACCATTCGCTGGAGATACTTTTTTTCCAATGTATAAGTTTAGCTTCTTTGTCAAAAATCAGGTGCTCATAGGTGTGTGGATTATTATCCAGGCTTTTGATTTGATTACTTTTGTCAACCTGTCTGTTTTTATGTCAATATAAAGCTGTTTTCATTACTGTAGTTCTGTAATAGAGCTTAATGTCAGGGATGGTGATGCCTCTGGAAGTTTTTATTGTACAGGACTGTTTTTGGCTATTCTGGGTACTTTTTTTTGTTTTTGTTTTTCCATATGAAGTTGACTATTATACTTTCAAGGTCTGTGAAGAATTTTGTAGAGATTTTGATGGGGATTGCATTGAATCTATAGATTGCCTTTGGTAGGATTGCCATTTTTACTATGTTAATCCTACCTATCCAAGAGCAGGGGAGATTTTTCCATTTTCTATTATCTTTCTTCAAAGACTTAAAGTTCTTGTCAAATAGGTCTTTCACTTCTTTTATTATTTTTACCCCAAGATATTTTATGTTATTTGTGGTTATTGTGAAAGGTGATGTTTCTCTGATTTCCCTCTCAGCTTCTTTATCATTTGTGTATAGGATGACTACTGATTTTTTTTTTTTTTT
>NW_026068178.1:737842-743542 GCF_014885135.2 Alexandromys fortis | reverse complement strand
AATTTGTGTAGGTTTGTTTTGTTACCGATTATGTGATCAATTTTTGATAAGATTCCATGAGGTGCTGAGAAGAAGGTATATTCTTTTGTGTTTGAGTGAAATATTCTATTGTTGTCTCTTAAGTCCTTCTGATTCATGACATCTATTAGTTCTCTTATTTCTCTATTAAGTTTCTCTCTAGATGACCCATCTGTTGGTAAGAGTGGTGTGTTGAAGTCTCATACTATTAGTATGTGGGGTTTGATGTATAATTTAAGTTTTAGTAATTTTTCTTTTATATAGGTAGGTGCTCTTGTATTAGGGCCGTAGATGTTTAGGATTGAGACTGCAATTTGATGAATTATTCCTGTTATGAGTACGTGTCCTTCTCCATCTCTTCTGACTGATTTTAGTTTGAAATCAATTTTGTTCAATATTAGGATGGCTACACCTACTTGTTTCTTAGATCCATTGGATTGTAATACTTTTTCCCAACCCTTTACTCCAAAGTAATGTCTGCCTTTGAGTTTGAAGTGAGTTTCTTATATACAGCAGAAGGCTCAATCCTGTTTTTGTATCCTTTCTCTTAGCATGTGTTTTTATAGGTGAATTGAATTCATTCATATTAAGCAATATTAATGACCAGTAGTTGTTAATTCTGGTTATTTTCAGTTGCATTGTTTGGGTGTTTCCTTTTTTGTTTTATGCTGGTAAGAAGTTATTAGATATCTGTGTTTTTGTGGGTGCAGTTAGATTCCTTGGGTTGGGGTTTTCCTTCGTTTACTTTTTGTATGGCTTGGTTTTTGGATATGTATTGTTTATATCTGTTTTTTTTTTTTTCATAGAATATCGTGTTTTCTTCAATGGAAGCTTTGCTGGATATAGTAGTCTGGGCTTGCATCCATGGTCTCTTAGTGTCTGCAGCACATCTCTCCAGGACATTCTGGCTTTCATGGTTTTCATTGAGATTTCAGGTGTAATTCTAATAGGTTTACCTTGTATATTACTTGACCTTTTTCTTTTGTATTCCTTAATATTCTTTCTTTATTCTCTATGTTTTGGATTTTGATTATTAAATTGTGAGGGGAATTTTTCATCCAGTCTATTTGTTGTTCTGTAAGCTTTTTGTACCTTCATAGGGATATTCTTCTTTAGGTTGGAAAAGTTTTCTTGTATAATTTTGTTGAATATATTTCCTGTGCCTTTGAGCTGGATTTCTTCTCCCTCATATACCCCTATTATTCTTAGGTTTGGTCTTTTCATGGTGTCCCAGATTTCCTGGATGTTTTTTGTTAAGAATTTGTTGGATTTAATGTTTTCTTTGACCAGTGAGTCTATTTCCTCTATAGTATCTTTGGTGCCTGAGATTATTTCTTTTATCTCTTGTATTCTGTTGGTTATATTTAAAAGGAAGGGTATGTTCATGTCTTATTATATAGTTGCAAGAAATTTTCAGAAACAGAGAATATTAATATGAAGTTGGAAAGATATTATTCAAAGGTAATATAGACTGTCCAAGGTCACATAATGCATTAAAAATCCTGAATGTGAAACCAAGTCATTTGACCACACAGATAATCTAGTGAGTTTAAAGAGTAGAAGTAACATAACCTCATTTTTATATTAGATAACATATAAACCAATAGGAAGCACTTTGCAGGCTGAGCATGAGCCTTATACGTATTCTGCAAATTTCCAACCTGCTTCTGGTGACTGTCACTGATAAGTTCTATTCACACTTGATACCACTATGAATAACACTCATTTCATGACTTTTGGAAGGTTTCAGTATAATTTAGTGCTCTAATGATTCTAGCCAAAGGCCCTCGAATGTCTTCTTATAGCACCCGATATTCTTCAGAGAGCAAAAGCTGGAATAAATTCTATCTACTTTACTGACTTTACATAAAAAGAAAAAAAAACATCTTTTGCAATGATCCATCAGTTTATTACCTGAGCAGCTGTATTTACCAGCTCTCCTTTCTGACCTGACATCACAGTCACGGACACCATTTGTCTCTTGTTTGGTTTGCATATATACCTATTTCTATTGATTGTGGGCCTCTGTCATAATAAAAGACAATACTTCATGAGTAATTGTGTTTAATTATTTAATTTACTTTCTTGCAAGAACAGTGTGAAGCAATAAATTATGGAGTAAATACTTGGCTAGAAATACACTAATTTTTGCATGGACCCATAAAAGAAAGACTAGAGTCTAAAGTTGTGTGAAAATAAAAGTGTGTTTATTATTATTAGCTTGAAATGAAAAGAATGATATCATGAAGCAAAGGTAGATTTAGTGCACTAAAAAAAACTTAACTCAAAGGGGTGTTGCATAAGCAAAACATATGAACAAATTTTCTCTCAGAAAATGATACTTAATAAGAGAAGTTGATCTACCTTTGGATTATTTTCATTTAGCTTTTAAAATATAAATTAGAATCATGAGTTTGAAAGCCACCCTAGTGTTTATTCATGTTGACCTTACAGAATTCAGGCCAGGAGATAGTGGCTCAGAGAGTAGAAGGCTCTTGTTAAACAACAAACAAGTAATTAGATTTAAGACTTTCATTTCCTTTCTCACCAGACCAGATTTTAGTGATTTCCCAACTAATAAAGAATGTGCCTACTTAACCAAATATATTGGTGTACATCAATACATTAGCTGAAATAATGAAGCTGTTCTTATCAAATCAGGTGGTAGGTGTCAAGCACTAAAGCACATTCATTGAATCATAAGATCTGAAAATACTAATTTTGAAATCTTTAAAATTAATTTATGATGGCTTTCACAATCTTTTCTATATAAATTAAAAATGTTAACCAGTTAGGAAAAGACTTCCTGATTACTAGATGAATGTATTTTTGCAGATAAGAAATTGATTGATGATAGTACTTATCTAAAACTTACATGTAAGGATGCAGAGCAAAAATTCCACCCCTGCAGCCACAAGTTTCGTAGCAATATGTCCTTGGTCCCACTGTAAATTGTCAAAGCAGACAATTGCCTAGATGGATGATGGATGACAGTTTTTAGACTTTTACTTATCCTCAGTAGTCTTTGGAATGATATTTAAAATGTCTGTTTTTCATTTACTGTCTGAGTCATTGTTTGTTTGCTTACTTGCTTATACAAGGAACAGCAGACCAAACTTGGGCAATATTATTGTTCAAAGATGCCACTTACCTGGTCTTCCAAGTGTTATCACCAGAGCGGTGATGGATAAGCTCTGTCTGGCACATATTCATTGTCCATTAATGGTACCCAAAAAGGTAGTCAACTGTGCCAACCTCTATAGAAGAACAACCCAATCATCATAGATTTGGTCAGACTCACTTCAATGCTGCCAGTATCAGAGCAGAAAATGAGGACAGGTCTTTTTCTCTTATACTATGAGTATAAATTGTTCAAGTATGTTTTTTCTCATCACCTTTATTGACCCTTAAGTCATTTTAATGAGCCTTCCTTGTACTAGAATCAGATTCTGAATGTCTTATGCTAAGATTTCAAGGCACTTGCAGATAGACGATAGACTAGTTGTCCACCCTTCTAGCTTCTTTCTCGATAAAGGCTCTAAATTAATGGTTTACTCAGATGCACATCCTTTCGTTCTCTCCCTTTAAGACACTTGACCCTCTTCACCTCTAGGCACATGCATACTGCTTTCTCTATTTGAACACCAATTCTGCTGTCTCTACTTTCATCTTTGTTCCTATCTTATAGTAACTACAACCTGCATCAGAATTTCTTCTGTTACTCCAATATAGCATATCAGGAGCCCTTCTGTTATCCTTCACACAAAATTGCTTAATAAACTAATGGGAATGAATTGTTTCATCATCTGTCTTTCCTTTTAAACTTTCAGTTTCAAGGGGGCAGAAAAATATGCTAACCTTGCTAATGTGGTATCTCACGATTGGACCTTCTAACATCCCAGAAGAGTAAATAAATTTATACATTTTTCAGAATGAATTAATCTGCTATTGAGAATAAAGACTAAAGTTAAGGCAGGGACATGCAAGGTTAAGAGAAAGAAAAAAAAAAACTTTTAGATGATGGCTATAGATCACTAATGTAAAAGCCAGGTGCTGACAGCCTGGTGATGCTGTCAGCTTGAAAGGAAGAAAAGTCTTCTACAATTCAGAAGAGAAATAACAAAGGTAAAGAGAGCCCCATGTTAACAAGGTGTGTTATCATTGTAGCTATTGTTCAAGTGCCTGTTGAAATAGGAGCGGCGGGGCTGTGTCCCCAGCACCCTGGCCGCCTGGCTAGTTTATGCCCGTAATAACAACACACAAACTGTATTCATTTAAACACTGCTTGACCCATTTCTATCTAGCCTCTTTTAGGCTAATTCTCACACAGTAATTTAGCCCATTTCTAATCATCTGTGTAAGCACCCCAAGGTGAGCTTACCGAGAAGATTCTAGCCTACGTCCATCCTGGGTCAGAGGAGCTTCATTGCGTGCATCGGCCCGGGAGAGCGGAGCATGCCTCTCTGTCTGAGGCATCTGGCACTGAGAGGAGCTGCATTACTTCTGACCTCACTTCCTCTTCCTCCCAGAATTCTCTTCTGTTTACTCCACCCACCTATGTTCTAACCAATAAAATGGGCCAAGCCAGTTTCTTTATTAGCCAATGACCTTCCTGCATCACTTCCTCACTAAATAGTTTCAGAAAGGACACAGACAAGTCTTTCACACTGTCCCTCTGTTATCTTTATTAATTAATATAAGATCACTGGTTGCTAGAGTATCTTAAAGACCCCTCTAAATAGGTAATAAAACACAAAGAGGTCTCTAGTTAAAAAATGAGAAATACATATAATAAATGGATTTAAAGTTGACATCATCCTATTCTTTTGTGGTCCATATAAAGCATAGTGTTTTGAGTTTGATTAAACACTAAGCAATAGTAATGGCTCTATAGTTAAATAAGTATTGGGGGTTCCTTTTCTTTATGATAACCATTCCATATATGTAAATATATTGATTACTGTATTAGTAAGGATTTTATAGATCAGTGGTTCTCAACCTACTTATGGAGAGTCAAATGACCATTTAACAGGAGTTGCTTAAAATCATCAGAAAACACAGACTTGTGTTATAATTCATAACAGTATCAATATTACAGTTATGAAGTAGTAAAAATAATTTTGTGTTTGTGGTCGCTGCAACATGAGGAAATCTAATAAATTGTCACAGCATTGAAAAGTTGGATAGGCAAGGTGGCGGCGGACGGACTGATGCAAGGAGGGCAACACAGCTGGCGCAGGCGACGCAGGTGGCAGCAGCCGGGACCAGCGGGTACTGGCACAGCAGCAGGCAACGCAGGCAGCAGGGACCAGTGCACAACACCAAGAGCAGATAGCCCCAGGACAATTAAATCAAAGAGGTAGGCCTTTGGTTGGTGAGGTCCCTGGCAAATGGGGAACCTGGTTCCTTTCCTGAAGACCCTTCTGAGGGGTGAGAGGGATCTTGGCCCCCTGCAGGAGCCAGGAAACAGAACGAGGACATTTTGCAAGAGGAGCCTCTGGCCAGCAGAGAAATCTGATCTGATATTAAAAGACCGATTAGATAGCATCGATTGGAGGAGATGGGCAGGCACCAAGGCAAAAATTCACCCAATAATCTGAAAAACAACATGGAAGCACCAGAACCCAATGATCTTACAACAGAAGGACTTGAACACCCTAACACAGAAGAAGTGGAAAAAAT
>NW_026068178.1:720137-732537 GCF_014885135.2 Alexandromys fortis | reverse complement strand
TTTGCTCAGTCCACAAAGCTATATGTCTCAAGTGGTCTACACTGGAGTCACAAAGAAAAAGGCTCTATGCAGGGAGGGCCTGCTTATTTGTCCCAGCTGCCTGGCTAGCTTAACCCCAAAATAACCACATAGAAATTGTATTCATTAAAACACTGCTTAGTTCATTAACTCTAACTTCTTATTGGCTAAATCTTACATCTTAATTTAACCCATTTCTACTAATCTGTATATTGCCACATGGCAGTGGCTTAATGAAAAATATTTGGCATGTCTGACTCTGGAGGCTCCAGGGTATCTCTGACGCTGCCTTCTTCTTTCTAGCATTCTGTTTAATTTTCCCCACCTACCTAAGTTCTGTCCTATCAAGGGCCCAAAGTAGTTTCTTTCTATTAATACGTATATTGCCACATGGCAGTGGCTAACAAGGAAAGATTTGGCATGTTTGTCTCTGGTAGTTCCATCTAATCTCTCTCCTGCTTTTCCTCTCTTTCTCCCAGCATTCAGTTCTCTCTTCCGTGCCTACCTATGCTCTGCCCAATCAACTAGGCCAAGGCAGTTTCTTTAATCATTAACCAATGATAGCAATACACAAACAGGGGAACCTCTTACACCATTTCCCCTTTTCTGTTTAAACAAAAAGGAAGGCTTTAAATTTAACATAGTAAAATTACATATAATAAAAAGGAATCAAATAAGAATCATAGTTAAAATATTTATATCTACTTTATCATTTATCATAATGAAGGAAAACTAACTATAACTATAAATTCTTCAACTCCATCAAAGACTCCAGAAGGGTATAATATTACCTAAGTAAACAGAAATGATTCTCTGTAGACATATCAATAGGCATTTTTCTCTATAGTAGTATGTCTTTTCTGCATATCCCTTTGAGAATAATTTTTATAAAAGCTGAAATCTAAAAAACAACTTGAATAATGTTTATCTTCCTTGTATTCTGGCTACACTGACAATTTAGTTTTATCGTAATAACATTTCTTCACATATTTAGTTCATTTTATAAAATACTTTATATTTCCCAGATTCTGAGCTCAGTGCCTGTACCTCTGAAAGTCAGTTTATCAAATGCCTGATTTCCTCCGTATTGTGTCTGAAAAGCTTTAGCATCCATTAATCCAAGGCTCTTTACTTTTCATTTTAAAAACTCACATTTCTCCAAGGAAAATCCAATCCTTTTAATCCTCATTGATTGGCGTTTAGTGCTACTAGATGATGTTTTGTGAGAACTCTGGATGTCTAACCAGCAGCTTGATCAATTTGTTATTCTTCTTGTCATGCTAATCTTATTTTGCACCTGGAAGCCATGTTTCCCCTAATGTCTTCTAACTTCATTTAGAATCAGTGTTTTCCTTAATTTAACAGTGAAGAAACTGAGTCATGAACTGCATTGACTTTCTTCTATGATTCTCTGCTATTCACAGTCTATGGTAAACAAATTTTTGTATGACAAAATGTCATACTTTGAATATCTTATTTTGAGAAAGGATGTCTCATTTTATCTTTACAATAGCTGTGCATCTGTGACCTGGAAGCACTCAATTTAATGCCCAAATTTTTATATTTTACCTTTGAAAAATACTGTAAAAATTTTGTCTAAAATAAATTTGAAATTACTTATGAGAAAAATAGTGTATATATCCAATAAGTATTCAGTAAATAGAACCTGAAGATGAAAATAAACAGTGGAAAATAATAAAGATATTTTTTTGAGAATTGTCTAACATAAATTTTTTGAAAACATAAATAAACTATTTTGCGAAGTTTAATTTTTAATGTAATAATTTTACTAATAATTTGAAATTTCACATATGTACACAATGTATTTTTATTGTATTATCTTGGCTCTTTCCTCAAACTTCTCCCCAATCCTTGTCTCACCCTTCTAATCTCTGCAAATTTCTTGTCTTTTTTTTTTGTAAATTATGCATTGAAACTAATTTGTTCTGCCCTATATGCATAGCTCTGTGGCTATATACTAAAGCATGATCTCCCTACTATGGGTCACTGTCATTTTAATATTAAGTTTGTAATATATACATAATGTTCATCCATTAGTCCTCACAGTATTATATTTTATTTCTCCCTCCCAACTTCATATACTCATATTTTATGAAAATTGATTTGTTTTTAAATTACTGAATCAAATTGCTCTGCATATAAACATTTAAGTGTATGTAAGATTACTCATTGGGGCATAAGGTACCTACCAGTGTGTATACTCCTAAATTAAAATGACTCTCCTCTCTCAAGCTGCAAAAGCTAGTAAATGAATGATAAAGATTAAAAACAGTCTCTGTAGGAATAAGATGATGAACCCAGAGTGGAGATCTAAGGGAGTCACCGTTACTCTTGTTATTACTGAGATGTTCATAGAATCACATTATAGTGTCAGAGATGAATGCCAGAGATGAGGTACCATGGAAGTAGTTTATGTAAGTAACAAGGAGGAGTAAAAAGATAGATGGAAGAACAGCACTTTGAATAGGTAAGGTCAACAGCAGAAGTTAAGATGGGATGAAGCCTCTAAGAGATCCAGGGGTTCTCTGCCTGATGTTCTTGATGGATACATCAAGCAGTTAGACCACAAGTCAATGAGGCCATCACTTTGCAATGTCAAGTATTTGCTTTTTGAAGTCCTATATGAGGGTTGTGTACTCTTTCTCAACCAGGCAGTTTAGTATTTTTCAGACGTGGTTATTATTTACATGATTTTAGCATATTCTTGTCCTTCTTACTTTCCAATTTATTTTGATAAATTTATAGGATGAACACATTTCTCCTTCTAGGAATAAGTTCCAATTTTATATGTTATAGTAAAGAGATGATGCCATATATCATCTAATAAACAAAGTCATCCTATTTCTCCATTTGTATTCAAAGTAATTAAAGGTTACTTACATAATGGAGTCTTTGAGAGCATGGCATAGTTCATAAACTACTGTTTTACACAATATGAAGTTACTCGTGGTAGGACAATGCAGCTAGATTTTAATAACCTGAAAATGTAAAGTCCGCTTATTATAATAATGTAAATATTAAGAACCCATTACAGAGTAATAGGAGCAATTGTTTATTTTTTTCTATACATTAGAATGAGAGACATTCAAAATTTTGGTATCAAAGTCCCATACTGTGACATTGGGCTTTAGTAGGTCTTTGGAGTGGTTTAGGCTTTATAAGCTTTATAATATCCCAAGATGACTATGTTGGGCAGATTCAGAGATCATTAGACTAGAAAGCAGCACCTGCAAATCTTCAAGATTATTTCTCTTTCATCACTGATTTCATCTTATTTTTTCTCTACGTAGAGATGCTAGCATTTAATTGACTAAAATGATGAAATCATTGCCAAAGTTAGGTCTAAACCTTTCTCAATGTGGGATCTATTACAACGTAACCCCCAATCCAGTCCCAATTGCATATGTCAGTGGCAAATGTTGAAATTATTTCTTCACAGATCTGCTGTCCTGTAGACTAATACATGTTGGCTTTCTGAGTGGTAAGCCATAGAGATTTAAATATTAGTTGTTTATTCTCATGGATTGGTGGCAAAAGGATCACTTTCCAGAGGTTTTATGGTGGTTGAGAACTGAAAAGAGAATCAAAACATGTGTGTGTGTGTGTGTCAAAAAAAAGTGTTTTATGACCTCTCATAGACTCCATTATATAAATAACTTTAATTATTTTGAATACAAATATAAGTATTTCTTCATGTGTGTGTCTATGTTAGTTTGTATGTAGCTAGTGTGTGCAGATACCTGTGGAGCCAGAAGTAAGCATGGGATTATCTGAGGCTGAGTTACAGAACATTGTAAAAACATAACATTCTCTGTGTAAAAATTCACCCAAGCAGTACCTTCCTCCTAGTTACAGGTGACAACAATACTGAGGCGGCCTCATGTGGCTAATGTGTGAATTAGGGGAGCTGACACTCAGGTCATGGGACTCTGTCTAAGATCCTCACTGTGTTTATATGCCTCTTGCAAGTCTGGTAATTAAATTCCCTTTCATTTACTTTCTAGCTGTTTTCTTATAAATATTTTTATTACACCCATTAATAATTAAAATTTATCAAACAGTTTCCAAAAATATTTCTCCACTGGAAATAAATAAGAAATAATGAGTAACTGTTAGCGCTGTGGAATGTGGAGTTGCTCTTAGCTGTTTGTTTATCCTACCAAATTTCTGATATTTATTTGGAAAGCACATCTGCATCTTATCAGTCCCGTATTCCTGCTTGTTTCAAAGTCAGCTGCGTATGAGATCCTCCTGAGGTCCTCTTGAATGCTCCCGAGTCTGCACATGTGATATGTATGTGCCAGTATCACCTAACACTCTTTAATAAGGGACATCTCCATGGTATTTAACTATAACATTTTTAATCTTTCTCCCCTGACAATACCTGTCATGTGAATAACCACTCTATTAATAGCTTACGTAATCAGGTGCCATGTAGCTAAGAGAAGGAAAAGAAATCAACAAACAATGAGCCTTTCTACTGTGGATGACTGAAAGAATTTTTAAGGTGCTATTGAAAAAAGCATGACATCATAGTAGAGTATTCTACAACTGCACTTGCTCTCAAAATCTTACATAAATTCACTGATACACAAAGTTACCATATACAAAGAATTTCTCCAAATCAATTAGCCTCATTACACTTATTAAACTGCTCTGATAACTGTCTTCTAGACCATCCTGCTACACAAAACCTATCCATCTGATGTACTCTGAGTTTTCATGCCTTAATGATTACTAATGTTGAGAAATTATGCATTTTTCATGAATATTCATTAACTTTTTACAGTAGTGCAGTTTAAGTTGGATCTTGGTCTTCCCACTCTGAACTCTCTTTTTGGAGGGAGACATCATTGATTAGTATGATCTAATTTGGATCTTGGTCTTCCCACTCTGAACTCTCTTTTTGGAGGGAGACATCATTGATTAGTATGATCTAATTTGTTTTCTGTGAAATTTGAAGAAATGCTGTTTCTGCCCTTAGCAACATCTGTCTTACATGGAAATAGTGAATCTTGACTATACATCTTTTTCTTGTTAGCAGAAACATTGTTGAGCCTATGAAACAATTCAAAATGGAAAAAAAAATAGAATATTAAAAATGGAATAAGCCAGAGGAACCCATATTCCTATATTACTTAATGGAATACAGATAAAACACTCAACAAGAAATACTTGCTAAAAGAATAAACCTCAATTTCATTGGAACTTTTTATTTTGGAGTATCTTTCTTAACAGACAAAGTTTTATTTTACTCATTCACTTTATATGTAATAAAATATGTTTTCCCCATTCATCTAGATCAATTCACATGAAGATAATAAGACATAAACCCATCTCTATCTTATTTTTAGATTAATATTTTCTAATTTAAATATAATAATATCACTCACTTTCCTTTCTTCACTCCAGTTTTTTCCAATATTCTCTATTAATGAAAATTAACTGCCTAACCAAGACCAGAAATGTAAAACTTGTGTCTGATTATAAGTATTAAGAAACTGAGGCACATAAGTTGCTTTCAAACAGTTAGGCAATAGGACTAGAATCACAGTGCCTATGGCACCTAGCCCATAGATATTGTTCAAAGGTTAAACAACTGCTATTTCATGTATGTTCCAGAATATATTGAAGCTAATAAAGAAAAATAGGTGTTCTCAATTTCAAAGAGAGCCAGAAATAATATTAATTGTAGGATAATTATGTAAATAGTTGTGGTATCGGATTTCGTGCTAGGTAAGAAATGTAGATATAAACTGTTATAAAGTTCCAAAGGCAAGAAACACTTTTTCTGGTCTGGGCAAAGGGGTTCACACATTTAATTCTAGCATTTAAGAAACAGATTCAGAAACAATTGTACCTCTGTGAGTTAGAGGCCAGCCTGATGTACATGGTGAGTTACAGGCCTATTGGTGTTACATAATTAGACTCCTCAAAAACAAAAATAAAAGAAAGAAGGAAAGAAAGAAAGAAAGAAAGAAAGAAAGAAAGAAAGAAAGAGGAAAGAATAAAGAAAGAAAGAAGAAAGGAGGGAAGGAAAGAAGAAAGGAGGGAGGGAAGGAGGGAGGGAAAGAAAAAATGAAAGAAAGAAGGAAAGAAAGAGGAAAAAGAAAGAAGAAAGGATAAAGGAAAGAAATTAAGAAAGAAGAAAGGAAGGAAAGACAGGGAGAAAGAAAGAAGGAAGGAAGGACAAAGGAAAGAATGGAAGAAATAAAGAAGGAAGGAAAGAGAGGAGAGAAAAAAGAAGTAATTAAAGAAGAACAAAAGAAAGAACAAAGAGGAAAGAAGGAAGGAAGGATGAAAAGAAAGGGAATAAACAACATTCCACTTTGTGTAGATTCTGGCAAAATTTTACAGCTAAAACAGGCATAGGAAGAAGTTTCCAAAAAAATGGAAATGGTTGTGAATTTATAACAGGTTGTGGGTGTGAAGGAAAATACTTCAAGCATAGCGGATACCACAGGAAACAATATTTCAATAACTTAAGGTGTTTAATGATGGAAGCAACCACAAATCAATAAATAAACTTGGGATTGGATACACATTAAGTTATAGGTCCTTTATTTATGGGGTCTAACCATATGTTGGTCAAGTTGCTTACCGTCCTCAGTCTCCATTTTATTCTGCATAATGGGAGCAAGTGGACAAAATGATGTCTCAAAAGCTGCAAATGTGTTGCTCTTATAAATAACCTGACTTTCGTTCCTATCACCCACATCAACCACTCACAGTGACATATATGCACATGCCTACATACAAATATGGAGTCACATAAACATATATTTAAAATAAATCATTTTAAAACATAGAAGCAAGAAAAACCTAGAGAAAAACCCACAATATTCTTTTAGACAATGCTTATCTACTGTAGAGTATATATTTTTAAGTTTTATTACTTTTAATTAATGATAGGCATATGTGCCTCCATGTAGGTATAAGCACATGAATGCATGAAGAATTCAGTTCTTGGGAGCTGGAGACAGGAGCATCTCTGCGTGGGTCTAAAATTTGAGTCTTCTTTTGAAAGAGCAGCAAGTGCCCTTAATCAAAGAAAAATTCTCTAGCCCAATTATAAGTTTGTCTCAAGTTCTTGCTTTCTCTAAACTCTGGAATAAAATAGTGCTTCTCCATTTCTGATTTACAATTGTTCAAACAGGAAATAAACAGAATTCATTTGATATGAAGTGAATATGCTAGAATTATATTTCCTGAGTGAATAAATTAATATAAAACAAATAAAAACATGGAGTAGAGGCTCAAGCTGGAGTTCCTCTATTACCATTTTCATTTTTAAATGATAACTCAAGAAATTTAGTGCTAATTTTTAGCATCTTTCATCATCTTTGTTTGTATGTATGTATATAACTTGATTATCATATTATCATATCTGTAATCTGACTAATCCCAAGAAAATGTTTCCTCTTCCACATGCTCTAAGTGATATTTCTAAGTACAAAAGATATGATGTGTGTCTGAGTGTATGTGTGTGTGTGTGAGTGTACGTGAGTACCCCCCCCCTGTGTGTGTGTGTGTGTGTGTGTGTGTGTGTGTGTGTGTGTATGACAGAGACAGAGAGAGATACAGGAATAGGAAGAAGACTGAACATGTGTCATCATATGAAGAGTTATGTTCATTTTTTCCAGTTTAATCATTTTTTTTGTGTTTTGTGGTACTAATGAATTATTTGTAAACAAGAGACTGTCCAGGAAGTTCTTTCATTTCCTGTGACACCATCCAGTCAGGGCTAGTGTCACATAATGGTGCGTTTGTGTTGGGCTCAATATCAGATAGCACAGGTGGTTAAACAAAGGCATGGAACAAGAGAATCATTTGCAATGAGCTGGAACATCTGCAAGAGTCCTCGTCCTCTTTGTTTCTACCTCTCTTGTTCTTCCCGCTTCCCCAACTCTTGTTGATTCTCTGTTTTGTTCATATCATTTCTACTATCACTGTAGTAGTTATTTCTAAGCTACTGATGCTCCTCCTGGTCAATAGAGTGCAGAAACTTAGGAAATATTATTTATTTTATATTTTAGGGTATTTGCTTCTTAGACTTCTCTCATTATGTCATTTAAATGAGTTAATGTAAATAATGATGTCTAAATTCAATTTATTTGCACCTCTTGAATATGTCTTGGAAAATATCCTTTAATAATATACATTTACAATTTTGGTCTAATGATTTAATTAAGACAGTTAAAGTTCTTTTTCTAAAATGCAGTGTATTCAATTTCAGTATGTTTCTTAATTCTGTTTCTTAAAAGGTCATAGCTCTAATTCTACTCCATATCTGTCAAAGATAGCTGTGTAACATGGTTAAACTTCTTCACTTTCCATCTTTCCACCAAACTGTGTTTAGTAATAAAACAAAAAAAAATTGAACAAGATTATTCCCAAGAGCCATTTTATCACTGTTGATCTATAAAGCAAAATTATATAAACTAAACATACAGACATGGGTATAAAACAGGCAAATGCACAGCTTTGCAAAAAGAGGAGTTTGATGATGTGCAGATTAAGTTTGGTGTTTAGCCTGTGTATTTGGCCTCTTCTCTTCTGTCTGTTGTGGTCTTTTGTGGGAGGGAGTCTGTCCTGTCTGGAATCTGGTAGAAAAGGCATCCCATAATGCTTGTCTCTCACAAATTCTACTTTACGCATTCTTTTATACCTACTGCCATGGTTGCTATTGTTGATGCCCCATATCATTATGCCTTAGTTCTGTTTAATACTCTTCTATCCTGAAGTCTTTTCACAGTATTTTCCAGTAACATACCACATACAAAGCATAAAACATAAACATTTTATCAATTTTCTAATTCCTTTGACTTTTCAGAGAAATTCCTCTCACTCTTCGTAATATAGCATTTTTAATTGTATAATTTGACCTACATTGCACCAGGCATGCTTTTCTCTATTTTTGGTCAAAGCACAGGCTTGTCTTGTCTTGTTACATAACCTAGACTGACTTTTTATTTCCAATCTTCCTTCCTTTAGTCTCAGAAATACTGGAATTGTGAGAAGGTGCAGAGTCTCCCTTGTGCTTGTGTCCATTGTCTACCAGTCCAAGAGGACACAGCGAACAAAGACAACAGGCAGGGTTTTCTGCAGCCTAAGAATATGACAGAAACAGTGTTCCAGGAGTCAGCTTCAGTGAGAGAGCTCAAGTCCATTTTAGGGTGAGGGAAATGTATATAGGATGGGGACAGAAGCTGGGACATCACCTAATTTGCATTTGGCAGCATGGTCCTATCGTATAGCTGGAGCCCAACACCTAACTTTCATATGGGCAGCAGGGGGAAGCACTTGCACAAAACTATGTCAGAGGTCATACCATATATGTTAGGCATCCAAACTCAGGGACAGCTTCCAAATTAGATCAGATATCGAGATCTATAAACATTATCCAAATAAGGTGGGGTTGTGGAGGGGGTTGGGAGAATTCTGCTGCAAATGGAGTCCTCCATATTATGCCAAGCTCAGAAAGCTATCCAGACAGACACGGTGAACCGCAATCTTAAATGCAGAGTACTCCAATAAGAGATCACCACACTTGCATGACACTTTTTAATTCCAATTTTCTCTATGATTCAGATAAACCATGGATATCAGACATGTCAATGGGTAGAAAAATATTTTAGCATATGTAAATGTTTTGTAGGAAGAGAGTGGAGGGTTATTGGTGTGCTAATTCTTTCCTGCTGTTTTCTCAGGAAATCATGGAAAAGGAGAGGTGGCTGTACCAAAGCATCTGAAAAAGTAATAGTTCAGGAAAGTGTCCATCCTCTTGCCCAGTCCTGCGTCGCTTTGCTTCTTGGAGTGAGCCAATGTGATTCACCTCTCTCTAGGGCTTTATTGTGATCCTAGCCCCTAGCTCAGAAGCTTGGAACCAACTCTGCCACTTAATACAGAGGCTCTTTTTCCTGCTAATCAATTCTGACCTTCTGTTTTGAAGTTTAAAAGCCTCCAAAGCCTCTTTGGACATCAAATAGCTCCTACCAAATGCCATTTGGACAATTTAAATGCAAATGAATTGGCAATATTTGGTCTGCTTCCAGTTACTTGCATGCACTTTCCCAAAAGACAGGGGAAACTATACCAGAGCAACCTTTTCTCCTGGACTGTGCGGTATCAAAATAAAATTGCAGGGACACTTCTTAAAAATGACAATGCATATTTTTGTTGTTTTTGCTCAGGCTACTGTGACAGAAGAAAGAGATCTTAAGAAAATTCTGTTAAACTCTACTGAAGAAAAAAAAAAATGAAATCTGGGTCTTTCTTTAACATCTAAAAAGAGAACGGAAAATTGCTATAAAAAATTGGTGGGAGGTATATCAAAATGTGGCCATCTTCATTGCATTTGCTAATGTTTCTTTAATGAACCTTGACTCCTATACTCCCTTGAAGAGTTAGGGATGGGAATGTGACATACTTTAATGATCACGTGCTCCCAGGTCTTCTATAAAAGCATTTTTTTTAAACTTTTAAAATGGCAACGGGGTAGACTCTGTTTATATATCGTAGGCTCAGGGAAATAATTTAAACTTATGACTCCTCCAAATTAAATGTTCTAAGGAAGGTCAATTGAAGACTGTATATTCAGGGGAAAACTTTTCTAAATTTAACCAAGATAAGGAAAATATTAAAGCAAATTTGCTTGATAGTATTCAAAATTTAAAATAAAAAAGTGTTTTAGTGGCTCATAGTTTGAATATAGCCTGCTGTGGTTTTTCCTGAGTATGTAATTGAGCAGTTGTGTTTTCATTCACGAAAAGCGTTTGACAGGGATATATACCCACAAACCCAGGAATACACACACACACACACACACACACACACAGACACACACACACGCACACACTCATGTTTATACGTATACATATATGTGTGTGTATGTGTGCATATATGTGTGTTTATATATGAAAGACATCAGAGCTTCAATTTTGTCTCATATTTCTTGTGGAAAGTAATCTTGAACACTTGCATTTATTATTCAAGTATTAGTTTCATATGAAAAATGAGGCAACTGGTCTTTATGGATCCCTAAGGACCATTTCAGATCTATGCTTTTTTTCTATGATTATATGATTATTCACAACTCTAGTAATGAAAAAAAAATTACACTGAAAGAAGATGATTGATTTTAGGAATAAAATCTCTTTCTTTGAAAGATTCTTAAATGGACGTCAGGAAAAACTGTCAAAGGGAGGGAAGAACATCACATAACAGGAGGAGGTAACATTTAGAGTGCCAAATTCTTGTGAGTCTTCAAACAACAGATTATTTGTTTCTCTTTGGTTCCTTGAGGAATAAACATATACACATATACATGATCATTTTCAGAGAATTTTTATAATGTTATCATAGCTAATAGTCATCTGATACTTTTGAAACTCCCTAGCCATTGCATGCTTTATAGCAAATTGTTCAGTTCCTAGGATAATTCCATATAATAAGTGTTGTATTTTCTATCTTACATGAGATGGAACTGTTCAAATCTTGCAACTCTAATGGGAAGGTACTGCGATGCAACCGTGGGTATTTTGTCTAACAATAAATTAAGAGCAAGAAGTAAGACACTTCTTTTTGAGGGGGCAGGAAATGAGCTGCTCATTGTATTAAGTTATGATCTTTCTTATACTATTTTTATTTGCTTATTTATATATATTTAGATGAACAAAACACATATTTTGCTTCAGATTGCAAGAAATTTCTCTTTTGGGGTCTTTTTTTTTAATTGTATTTGTTTTACATTCCAATGCCAGTCCTGAACCTTCTCTCATCCTAGTCCATCCCAGCACCTCCTATTCATTCTCCTGCATTTTTATTCAGAATATGAGACCTCAATCAGAAATCATTTACTTTTAGTTCCTTCCATTCACTTTCAAATGCCATGATTTTTCTTTTCTTTCTTTAACAATGGATTAGTACTCCATTATGTAAATGTGTCATATTTTCTTTATCTATTCTTCAGTTAAGGGACATCTAGGTTGTTTTCAGGTCCTGATATTACAAATAAAGCTGCTATGAACATAGTTGAGCAAGTGTCCTTGTGGTATGATGAAGCATCTTTTGGATATATGCCCAAGAGTGGTATAGATGAGTCTTGAGGTAGATCAATTTCCAATTTACTAAGAAACTGCTATATTGATTTCCACAATGGCTGTACAAGTTGCACTCCCACCAACAACTGAGGACTGTTCTTTTTACTGCACATTCTCTTCAACATGAGCTGTCACTTGTGTTTGTCATTTAGTCATTTGGACAGGTAAAGGTAGAATCTCAGGGTAATTTTGATTTGATTTACCTTAATGGCTAAGGATATTGAACACTTTTAAATGTTTCTCAGGCATTTGAGATTGTT
>NW_026068178.1:698386-720080 GCF_014885135.2 Alexandromys fortis | reverse complement strand
GATATCAACCCTCTGTCAGACATTGGATGGTCAAGAGCTTTTTCAGTTCTGAAGGCTGTCATTTTGTCCTATTTGCCATACAAAAGTTTTGCAGTTTCATGAGGTCTCATTTATTAATTGTTGATCTTAGCATCTCTGTTATGGTCTTCTATTCAGGAAGTTGTCTCCTCTGCCAAAATGTTTAAGTTTATTCCCCACTTTCTCTTCAGTCAAGTTCAGTGTGTGTGGATTTATGTTAAGTTATTTAATCCACTTGGGCTTGACTTTTGTACATGGTGATAAATATGGATCTTTTCGCATTTTTCAACATACATACATCCAGTTAGACCAATGACTTGTTTTGAAAACACCATGTGTATCCTTCCTTCCTTCCTTCCTTCCTTCCTTCCTTCCTTCCTTCCTTCCTTCCTTCCTTCCTTCCCTTCATTCTTCTTTTTTTCATTATATAATCTTGTATTCTTTGTTAAAAATCAGGTTTCTATATGTGTGTGGATTTATTGCTGAGTCTTTGGTGATTCATCTGTCTGTTTTTATTCCAATACTATGAAAATGTATTACTATAGCTCTGCATTAGAGTTTGAAATGGAATTCGTTTTTTCTTTTGTACAGGATTGTTTTAACTATTATATTTTTGTTTTGTTTATACGAAGTGAGTATTGTTCTTATAAGGTCTTACAAGGTCTTGAAATTTTAATAAGAATTTATTTGAATCTGTAGACTGTTGTTGGTAAAAAGGCAATCTATTACTTTGTTAATACTACCAGTCCATAGCATGGAGTGTTTTCCATCCTCCTTTCTTCAAAGACTAGAAGTTCAAGTCATACAGGTTTTACTTGCTTGGTTATAGTTGCACTAAGATATTTTATATTATTTGAGACTATTGTCAAGGGTGATGTTTCCCTGATTTCTTTCTCTGCCTGTTTTTCATTTGTATATAGGAGGGCTGTTGAATTATTTGAGTTAAATCTTATACCAAGACTAAAGGTGTTTATCAGCTGTAGCAGTTCCTGTGTAGATTTATGGTGGGGTCACTTAAGTATTCTCTCATGTCATCTGCAAATAGTGATGATTTTACTTCCTTTCTTATTTGTGTCCCCTACATCTCCATTAATTATATATTTCTCTATCTAGAACTTCAAGTATTATATTTAATAGATATGGAGAAAGTGCACAACATGTCTTGACCCTGATTTTAGTGAAACTGCTTTAACTTGATGTTGGCTATTTGCTTGTTGTATGCTGTTTTTATTATGCATAGGTATGTCCCCTTGTATCCCTGGTCTCTCCAAAACTTTTATCATGAAGGAATGGCAGATTTTGTCAAAGGAGATGATATCACATCCCTGACATCAAGCTCTATTACATAGTTCATTAATGAAAACAGCTTGGTACTGGTATAAAAAGAGAGAAGTTTACCAGTGGAATTTAATTGCCTGGCAAAATTGGGAGCATAAGGGTCAGGAGAGAAGGGATGTTGGAAGAGGAGGGGAGAAGAGGAGGGTTGAGGAGAACTTGAGGAAATGGGATAGTTGAGATGGAGGAAAGACAGAGATGAAAGCAAAAAAAAAGAGATATCTTTATTGGGGGGCCATTATATTGTTAGCAGAAACCTGGCTCTAGAGAAATTCCCAGCAATACACAAGGATGACCCCAGCTAAGACCCTGTGTAATAGAAGAGAAGGGGCTTGATCTTGACTTTCCGTGTAATTAGACTGATGAATATCTTAAATATCACCATAGAACCTTCATCCAGCACAGAAAGAGAGGCAGAAACCCACATTGAAGCACTAGACTGAGGTCTCAAAGTCCAGTTGAAAAGTGGGAGGAATGAGAATAGGAGCAAAGATGTGGAAACCATGATGGGCTCATTCACTGAAACAGTCTGTCTGAGCTAGTGGGAGCTCACCAACTCTAGCCAGACTGGGAAGAAATTAGCATAGGACCTTTTGAATGTGGTTGGCAGCTGCATGGCAGACTAAGCCACTGGCAGAGGCACCAGGATTTATCGCTAGTGCACGTACTGACTTTTTGGGATCCCATTCTCTTCGGATGTATATCTTGCTAAGCCTAGGAGTAGTAGGGAGGGCCTAGGAGTTCCATAAAGCAATTGCCTTAATCTCTCAGAGGATTGAATGGGGGTTGGGGTAAGAGGGTGTGTGGAGGGAGGGAGTGGGAACTTGGATTCATATTTTTAAAAAGGTAATAATTAAAAAAAATTTAAAAAAAGAAACTGTGACCTAACGGCAGGAAGGCTGGATCTCAAGCTGAAAGCAGAACTTGGAAAGTAATATGCACGAGTCTCCCAACTGGTCTTGGTTTATAAAGCATGAAAGAGAAGCTAGGTTCATGGAGAGAAACTAAGCACCTGGGTTAGAATCCATTTAGTGAGACTGTGATATGGCTTTTGTGAATGCAAGGTATCATTTGCAGGACAAATGGCAGAATTAAAGAAGTCATTGAGAGAAGCTGAGGCATGGTACCATATGGCAATGTCAGAGTCCTTGAAAAGAGGCCATTCGTGTATGTGCAGCTGTAGTTGTAACATTGACACCAAGATATTAGGGATGATGTAAACACCACAGCTGTGACCATACGGGACAGCAGAAGGTTCAGATTCAAGCTTGTTTTAGCCAATGATCTAAGTTGTGTGTTCTGTAAATGGCAGAGCTTGAAAGTTGGGCCTGTAATTTTTGTGGTTCAGAAGGTTATTAATTCAACATGCTAGATATTGAGCTACAGGATATGATTTATACTGCTAACTTTTGCCTTTTCTTTTATTTGACTATAAGTTTACCCTGATTTTCCGCTTCTGGATTAAGACAGTCTGAAATAATAACCTGTTGTGTCCATATAGGCTTAAATATATGATTTCAGGGGTGATTGCATGTCACAAGCAATTGGTGTACGCTTCCGTATTGAGGACCATTGCTCTGGTTCCCAGATTTACTCCATTGCCTGTATTTTCTTTGGGTAGTTTTGAGCCTTCTTGGGATTTTCCCTGACTCCTTGAAAGGCTTTTCAGCTCATATTTGGGAAGTCCTGTTGTTGAGATATTACAGGTATATCTTCTAATGTCACTAGAATACCCTCTACAATGTATATTTATAAATATATATTTAGAAATTATATATGTATTCAAAAACAATTAACATTTACACATTTTACTGTATGTTTTGCATTTTTTCTTTCAGTTTTACACTTTTCAATTTTCTTTCCTCCTTCCAAACCCTCTCAATATGCTTCTTCTCTATTTCAAATTAGGAATTTTAAATTGTACCTTTGATGTGGGAGTGTCATCTATCTGTTGCTTTCATTGGTTAATTAATAAATAAACTGCTTGGCCTTTGATAGGCCAGCCCTTAGGTGGGTGGAGTAGACAGAACAGAATCCTTGGAGAAAGAAAGCCGAGTCAGGCAGTCGCCATAGCTCTGCTCTCCAAGATGGATGCAGGTTAAGAATCTCCCTGGTAAGCCACCAGCTCATGGTGCTACACAGATTATTAGAAATGGGTTAATCAAGATATGAGAATTAGCCAGTAAGAGGCTAGAGCTAATGGGCCAAGAAGTGTTTAAAAGAATACAGTTTCCATGTAATTATTTAGGAGTATAAGCTAGCCAGGCAGCCGGAAACCGGGTCGGCATGAACGCAGCCCATCGCAGCTCCTTACTACATACTGTATCTTATATAGAGCATTGGGGATAAACAAAGTAAGGATAGATTATGGTTGAACAGTGATGTGCTTCTGTATTAAGTAGACAAGAAGTAAATTACCCTATATGCTGCCATAAGTTGTTGCCTTGAATCCTTTCAGTGATATACTTGATGTATCAGCTGAAAATGAACGTGTTCCTTCCTCACATTGCCTTTATTAAATAATAAATTAAAGGAAGAAAAACAATCTTAATCTCTCTCTCTCTCTCTCTCTCTCTCTCTGTGTGTGTGTGTGTGTGTGTGTGTGTGTGTGTGTGTGTGTGTGTGTGTGTGGAGATGTGCATTCTAGGATATGTGGAAGTCAGCAGAAAATTTGCAGAAGTCAGCTCTCTCTTTCCACCATGTGGGAACCAGGATTCAAACTCAACTATCCAGGCTTAACAAAAAGTAGCTCTCCAACTCAGCAAGCAAAGTGATCTTCCTAGACTCCAAGACAGAATTTTTAACTGGCTTAATTTGGTTACTAGTTTTTGAGTTCATGTATGTAACAGGCATGTCATATTGAGAGGGCAGTATTTTATAACACTCCTCCCCAAGCTATGCCTTATACCCTCTTTTTCAAGAATGTTCCATGGAATTTTTTAGAAATATAATTATTCTATTTTTATTCCTCTTACATTATCTACAATAATGGAAGGGTAAACAAAGAATGAAGGAACCCTTTTTATATGCTTTGGGTTACAGGTGTTTGGGAACTGGAGTACTGAAGATTATATGCATGTGTCTATGAACTTAAATGAATAATAAAGGAGAAAAACAGGGAGAAGAAACATATATGATGACAAAAAGTGGCACAGTATGTGTGGAGAAGTATGGGAGAAAGAAATGTGAAAAGAAAAACTACCAAAGTGAAGTTTAATAAGAAGCATACAAGGAGCCCATAGGACCATTGAAATGACATCACTGTTTAGGAACTTCTTAAGAACAGAAAATAATTTGCATGTTGTCAAATTTACCTCTGTCTGTCATCACAGAGAATGAGTATTTTGTCGCTACTCCTTAGATTTAAGATTGCCCACATTTCAGACAACTTCTCTGTCTCTGGAAAGGTATTTCAAAAGGATCTTTGAATATTTTGCAGTCTTCAAAGATTATTTCAAATCTAGTTGTTCACCATGAATATCTTCTCATCCTTTCAGTTGACATTGATCTCTACTGTCTTTGAATTCCAAGAAGCACTTAGAGATTATACTATCCATTCTAGACTTGCTTTAATTTTGCATTAAGAATTACTTGCATTTTGAAAAGCAGATATTTCTTCCAATTTGAAATATACAACTCATTTTAATCTTATTTTTTGTCTTTATCTAGTATCTAAGCACATGGTATTTGAATTTGAATCAAAATTTACTTATATATTCATCCCCTTGTATTTTGTGTATGTTTGTTTGTATATGCTCATGTGCTTGTACACTTGTCTGAGTATATATACGCATACATTGCCCTGCATGTTCAATATTCAGGCAGGATGTTGATATGGGGTGTCTTTCTCAATCATTCTAAGTCTTACCTTTTGAAAAAAGATCTCATAGAATGCAGAGCTCAACACCTAATTCAGAGAGTCTGATGTGTAATCTCAATGAATCTTCCTGACTCCAACTTTCTCAGGAATGGATTATAGGCATGCCATTATGTTTTGTTCCATGTGGATGGAATCTGAACTCAGATCCTCATGCTTGCTTTGTAAACAATTTTTCCACAGAGTCATTTCTCCAGAGGTAAACTTAGTTTTTAAGCACTGAAGAGTTTTCATAGAGCTTTGCAGTGTTGCTAGGTTAGATACTGTCTACTGTTCTATACTTTAATCTAGTATAGGATTGTAGATACAACCTTTTGTTCATGGCTGCCAAGTCTATTCTTGTTTCCATCTGTCTCTTTCTTTCTTTTTCTCTCTGTTTGTATGTATGCAAATATTTATATTTACATTGGATATAAAATACCTTGATTATATGTGCCACTTAGGATGGTTTCAATATCAAGAGCATGAATAAAGCACAGTCCTGATGTCATACCTGCTGGTATTTTGAAGTTAAGCACTAGGGAAACATTGAAAAGCAATCCTTTCTCTGTGCAAAGTGTGCTTTGGTTATGCATAATGCATTGTGCTTCAGGTGCCAAGTTCCAGAAACAGGGAGAATTAATGGAAAAGCATCAGTAAAGGACTTTAGATTTCTCTGCGGAAGTTCCCTAGCCTCATTTAGGGGGATATTATTCAAATTACTGAGTTTAGTTAAAAACAATAACAAAATAATGTTTTCCTGTCTTTATTGCTATTTTCTCCAGACTTGGCAAAATAAAAAGCTGCATTCTATATTCCTTCACAGGCTCTGTCACCATGTTCACCACAGAACTGCATTTTAAAATGGCACTACAAGTCTACCTACTAGAATTAATGGTAGCGGAATCATGCAAGTGATTTCTGAATATTTTTGTACATATAGCACTTTTTCACTCTGGAATGTGTTTTTATGATAATGTTTTCATTTTCTACTTAAATGCCAATGCCTGAAAACATCAGTTTTTCTTGTCTAGATCACCGGCTTCTTCCAGAGTCTAATCAATGACTGGAATATAGCAGCATTCCAAGCAATAGTTAATTCCTGAAACTATTTATTCCAGCCAGTGAAATGTAATTCAATTTCACAGCCCTGATGAACAAAGTTCAAACTGCAGAATCCATATGGTAGGAGACAAACAACTTTTAAAAGTTGTACTCTGATCTCCACAAAGACATGATAGTCTATATACATGGGAGTGCACACACACATAAACACACACACACATAGACACACACAAACTCTCATTTAAAATGAGAGATTTAGTAATCCATGTAAATTAACTAACCTCTGAAATGTGGTAGAAAGATTCTACTAGTTTATTAGGAGAAATTTCACAATGTTAGATGAGACTTCCAGCCAGCACCTCTCTATTCAGTTCACATTGACTACTGTGCACACTTATCAATAGTGCATATCACATTTGACCTAATTATTTTTCTGTAATCTAGTTTATGACATGCTCTTTCTATATTTTTCTTCTTCGTTTCAGCCACTTATTCTTCCATGCTCAGTCTACTGCATATATTGTGATTTCCATGAATATTTTCAGATCCAAGTAATCTGGTAGCTCAAGACCTTGGCATTAACTCTCTCTTCTATATAGAGTGTTCTTTGCAATACACTCTCTCTTTTTTGAGACAGTTGCTTAGTTCAGATGACAATAACTCTGAAAAGCCTCTGAGGAGAATACTACCTAAATCGATAACACCCTTGTCAGTCCTTATTTCAGACGATATTTTCTACTTGATCTTTCTTAGATTAGCCACCTGATATTATTATGTGTTAATGATTAATTTTGCTATTGTTTCACAAAATCAAAGGTAATTGTTTTCCTATTGCTTCTCTATCTCAGAACCATTATTGGGTGTACTGTATGCACTTCCAGATATATTAATAAATAATGAGCTTTAGCATGCAATGTGGATGTGCCTTGGGACAGGAATAAAAATCACTTCCATCTGTAAGTCAGTATTCTGTCACTTCTGATCTAGGACTCAATCACTTCATTTCAATATCTTGAGCTAAATGTCCATCACCCAGTTAAAAATAGCTAAGACATGGAGACCTGTGTATAAAAGGGTTTTAGCAATATATTATTTTTAAAAATTACTATAGTAATAACTAAATTATATTGGTGCTTACTATGTAACTGACTGTGTGTGCAATGTCTTGCGTAGATCCCACACCCACTTCTCTTAAAATTTCAATTGCTCTGTTAAATTTTCCTTTTTATTATTTAAAATATAGTTATATTTCTTTTTACAAAAGAAGAAATGTAAATATAAGAACAACGTAAAATATTTTGAAAGCAAATACTTTTATGAACAATAATGATATTTATCAGTAAAGCTCTTTTCTCATGAAACAGACTTTCCCAATAAATTAGTCCTTGGAGTTAGGCTTTTAGCGGTGTTTTATTTTAAACTATGAGAAGCACAAAAATGCAGTTTGACATCAATGAGTATGCAGGTAAGAGGTTATCTTTTTTGAAGAACTTCTATAGTGCTAGCAAATGTCTTATGTAAATACTCTATACACATCAAATTCAAATCACCAAGGTGAAGTAACTGAATTCAGATAGGGAGGAAGTGGTGAGATAAAATATGCTAAGCCAGAAGAATGGGTCTCATGCACCATCATTTCTTGGGAGCATGTCGATAGCATACATGGATGATATATCAACATAGCCCATGTAGTCAAGGGTACAAAGACATCTATTTCTTAATAATTTTATTTCATACATCATAACTAGTCTTCTTTTTCTAAATCAAATCTCAGTGCATGTTCCCTTGTTTATTTTATTTTGTTTATCTGCCTGTTTTAATTAGGTGTTTCTCATAATATAGCCTAGTCTAAGATGATGTTGAACTTTCAACTTGAATTTCAAGTGTGATCCAGAACATCCAGCTTGTGCTGTGCAAAGGATTAAACCCAGGACTTGGTCCACGTGATATAAGTGCTCTCCCCACTAAGCTAAATCCTTAGCTCTTCAAGTATTCTGTGTAAAATGGAAACTACACCATTTTTCTAAACATTTTACACTCCTCCCAATTGCCAGGTAAAGGTTAAAATTCTTAATGTATCTCATCTGACAAGGCTCTATGCATCCTACATCCTACATGCTTTTTATGCAGTGGTTTCTGCTTCAGCTTCATCAGTTACTTCCTGTCTTCTTTTTCTATTGTTGTAAAGAGATGCCACAACCTTGGAAACTCTTATAAAGAAAAACACTCAGTTGGAGCTGGCTTATGGTTCAGAGATTTCTTGCGTTATAAGCATGGCAGGAAGTATGGTGTCATGCAAACAGACATGGTACTGGAGAGGTAGCTTAGAGTCCGCACCTTGATCCACAGGCATCAGGAAATTACAGGGAGCAACTGGATCTGACTTGAGCTTCTGAAACTTTACAACCCACCCTAGTCATATACTTTCACTTACAAGGCCACACACACTCCAGCAAAACCACGCCTCCTAATAGTGTCTTTCTCTATGAGCCTTTGGGGGACAATTTAATTCAAATCAACAACATACTTCCAAATATAATACTTTATATGTTCCCTACTGTACTGGCAAGACCAAGGATGTAGGCACTATATTGTTTTCACCCTTGCCCTCTCAGTTTTGAATTTCATATATTATGAATTTAATATATCCAGGTTTGTTTTCAACCTGGATATATTATGTGACTTTGCATTTGTCCCATCTATGCACATGTTTCCAACCAGGATAATTTAAATGAGCGGAGAACATTATTGCAGTGGCTTTATGTGGGATACATTATCATTTAATTGCTTTTCCCCTGGTGAAAAGCTGGCAGACTGCTCCCTGTGACAGATGTGCTTGCTTTGGTTGAGTTACCCCCACAAGGCGTATTATCAGTTTCACTAATGTTTGCTCTTTTATACTCTAACAGGTAGCATGATTCATCCAGTCTATACAAGTCAGGAGTCTGATACACACATAAATCTGCTCAGTGGTGTGAGATGCACAGAGCCCTTCACTCATGTTGCATGGCACACATGACTCTTAGATGCATAAACATAAAGGTAAAATGCACCCATATATTTAAGGACATATGTATATGTTTATTCTTAATCATTTAACTTTATAAAATAACAGATGAAAATGTTTATGGTGGGTAATTCATTGATAAATATTAGTTTCAAATCTGTCTTGATTTGGTGATGTTGACTCATTTGAGTTGTTTTTATAAACAGTTTCCTGGACTAAGATATTTTTTCAATGGACCTTGGTCAATATGAGGGAATCTGCAGATTTGATAGGATCTAAAATTCAGTAGCTGATCCTGTTGTGAAATGTAGCTCTGGAATTTCTATTTTGTATGATCCAAATTTACAATGAGCAAAACAATAATGCTGTCACAACTCATGACATCTCCGATTCACTAGAAATGGATTCTTGCAGCTCTGTGTTCAAAAATTCTTTGTAGGCATCATGAAAAATGTTAAAACTTGTAAAGCAGAGATTATTATTATTTACTTTTCATGTTTTTAAGTACTGATTGTTATGTCATGCTTCCCAAGAAAATGTTTTCATTATGTGTTCAGAAATTTACTATGACAAGTAAAATTCACATTCTAATTTATGTTGTAAACTCTGAGAGATAGATGTGATATATATGTTATGAATGAGATAAACCCAGTCTCTTATATAAGCATGGAACTTGCAATGTAGAGCATAATCAGGCAATGCAATAAATCATTTAAATTAGCCCCATTGCAATCATGGGGCTATTATAAGAAAAATTAAGAATGTCTTTAAGAAAGACCCATATTTTAACCTACAGAACTTGTTAAATCAAAATGAACTATAGTAGAGTAGATGACTTCTCTTATTTATGGCTTTTCAAAACCTCTAATGGTGATGTATACTTCCATGTTTGAAAGGCTTGCATAGATACCAGACATAGAGGAATCACTTATGGAGTTCATACTTTATGAACCTCTTAGAGAAATAAGGTCCCCTCTATCCTTCACTGTGTGTCCCAGTACAAGTACATCCAGCCATATGTTTCAAGACCCTGGAAGCACGTAAATATTCACATACTGAGTTTGAAAAGGCAAAATTAAGAATGAATGAAGAATGATTAGATGTCAGCTCAGTGTCCTAGCCTGAATCATTCTCTCTTCAGTATCCTTTAGGTCTCCATAATTAATAATGATGGGTGAACAGCACGGATGTAACAGTTTATAGTTGCTAATTTTTAACAGTTTTCACTCTGAATTTTTTAATTGAACTGTACAAAGAGTATGAGTGTGAGGGCTTGTGTGTTTGTCTTTTATTTGATGCTTTACATGGATAGTGTTGACAGAAACCATTACTGTCTCTTGGAACATCACACCTTCTTGGCACATGGAGACATCACAAACAGAAAGCAAACAATAATTACTGTAGTGTTATTTGAGCTGCAGTGAGGTACAATGAAGTTATTTTGTTCAGTCTACAAATGTTCAGAGTCCTCTGCTGTCTTCCTCTGCTGAAGACTGTACCTTCTCTACTGGCTTTAATGAGATCGGTGACTTAAATTCCTGAACATAGATAAAGGTAAAACATGGTGTTTGTTATGTAAATATGGATGTGGTGTGTGTGTGTGTGTGTGTGTGTGTGTGTGTGTGCAATTATGACTATGTTTTCCTGAGTTTACTTGTGCTATTCTAAAGATGGGAAAGAAAACCATGATTCTGGAGTAACACCCTTTAACTCAGCAAGATAATTCACCAATGAATAGTACTTACTCAAACTCAAGGGTAAACTGTTGAATGAGCTTTGTTGTGTAAAAGACAATGAGGAAAAACTCAGGACATGGTCATTACTTGTATCATCTTCAAACACCTCAGATGTGGCTTGGTTCATAGTATTTGTTGGGCTGGCAAACATGGACCCCAGCAGAGAAAATGTTCTGATCTTGGGATGTTGAAGGCTGTCAGAGGAAGAGTGAACATGCCTCTACAGAACATCCAGAAGACAATATGTCTGCTGAAAGAAGTATCTAGAGAGGGGCATGAACAAAATATGTTACTTTAGTGTCAAATACAAGTCTGATGCTATTATCCACTAGATGGGGTCGCATATGTCAACAGAGCACAGGGAAGGGATCTCAGGGAACATCTGTAGGTCTGACATTATAGTCTAGCATTTTATGACAAACTAGCAGATAATAAAGTCCACAAAGACCTCTAGTTTTGGTCATAGACAATGACAAGAAACAGAAAGGTTGCTAGTTTACTGGGACAATGCCATGACTCAGTTACAAGTCACCAGATCGTCCTTTATTTATTCTTTCTTTTTTATGATTTATTATTTTGAAAAAATTTAATTTTATCTTTAAAAATAAAATTATGCATGTAATATAAATGGTATTTCTATACATGTACATATATATATATATAATGTAATAGTTATGTAAAGTGTGATGAATCTATCCCCTAAATCATATATCATTTGTTTAAGGTAAATTTATTAATAATATTTTCAGTATATCTTTTAAAGTATGTTGCAGTCTATTTTCTAACAATAATCATTTTACAGTACAGATTTGTACTAAGACTCAGTTTTTCTTTTTGCACAAACATAGTAATTCCATAAATCCGGGAAGAACTGATCACTAAGAGCATTTCTAGAGCTGCCTGTGTATGGTGGTGCTCCCCTTTAATCTGTAGTTGGGAGGCAGATGTAGACAGATTTCTGTGAATTCAATATTAATCTGGTGTACACTGTGATTTTTAGGCCAGCTAAAGCTACACAGAGAAGCCATGCCACCAAAAACATATTTCTGAGTACTGAAGTAAGCCACTAATTAAAATACAGTGAACACTATTGACATTTGAAACATGGGTGCAATGAGCTCTAATTGTCAGTTTTTAGAATTGTTTTCTTTTAACGTTTTGTTTTATAGTTCTTTCTTTGGTGAAAGAAATCAGTTTTTACGTTCATTTCCAACCTGGAGAGATTGATGATATCTCTGCATTTTTAAAATAGAAATTTTTGTGAAATGTACCCAGGCTTAATTCAAGAAACAAGGTTGATTTTATCCCATGCTTTTTCAGTCCCAGTCCAGCTGACCTTGGTGAGCTCCTAATAAATCAGCCCCATTGTCTCAGTGGGTGGGTGCACCCCTCCAGGTCCTGACATCCTTGCTCATGTTCTCCCTCCTTCTGCTCCTCATTGGGACCTTGGGAGCTTATTCTGGTGCTACAGTGTGGGTCTCTGTCTCTATCTCCATCCATGGCCAGATGAAGGTTCTATGGTGATATGCAAGATATTCATCAGTATGGTTATAGGACTCTCTGAACATGGCGGACAATGAGGACTGAGGAGAAGCCAAGGACAATGGCACTGGGTTTTGATCCTACTTCATGTTTTGGCTTTGTGGGAGCCTAGCTAGTTTGGATGCTCACCTTCCACACCTGGATGGAAGGGGAGGACCTTGGACTTCCCACAGGGCAGGGAATCCTGACTGCTCTTCCAATTGGTGAGGAGGGGGAGAGGAGTGTGAGGAGGAGAATTTTTTTTCAATTAAAAAAAAAGAAAAGAAACAAGGTTGAAACTAATTAAAGTGGAATCATTAGTTCTTTGTTCCTTATTGATGTTGGTAAGTTCAGCTTTCTATTGACGATGTTACTTCCTATTTGAATTCTCTAAAATTTATTCTTGATGCCTGGATTTTTGGAAGTCACTGAAATGGAAAATTCTGTACATCCCCTTTATAACTGTATAAAATTCCCCATTTCAAATACCCAAACATTTTAGTTTTCAAGAATAATTTGAATAGTTACTTACTGTGTCTTATCATGTTCAGACAATGGGTCAGAAGAAAGAGGGTTAGTAAATAGGTTTAATTGTAGGTAATATTGCAATAATTTTATATGAAATTAATAAATAGAATCTTCCAGGATCTTACTTATTATGTATCAAGTGACAGCCAAAGTACATAAAATATACTGATTGATAATCAACACTATAAGATAGAGAGTAACTATTATTAACCTTTACCAGTTTACCAGTAAGAGAACAGAAGCATAGCAAGGTAAGGTAGAGAGTTAATGTACTAAAGAGCTGGTTATTTCAATCCTGCAGGCTCCTGCATAAGCTATTCATAATACCACTGTGCTACCTTACTACCTTATTTCAGGATTAGCATATCTGTCTTGTAGATACACCTATATAAATCCTCACTGTGTTCTCACCACATGGTAATCACACATTCAGTTATTCACTCAATCATGCATCAATCACTCACTGAAAGCCTAAGATGTGTTCTAATGCCACCTGGATCTCTTTTTTCATTTTTTATATATTTTTTAAATTTTATAACACATTGTTATTAGAGTGGTAGTGCTGGGTCCTGATGTAGTTTGATTCCCAATTTTCTGAAAAATCACCATACTGATTTCCAGAGTGGTTGTACAAGTTTTCACTCCCACCAGCAATGGAGGATTGTTCCCTTTACTCTATATTCTCTCCAGCATAATCTATCATTGGTGTTTCTGTTCTTAACCATTCTGACAGGTGTAAGATGGTATCTCAGAGTCATTTTGATTTCCATTTTCCTGATTACTAAAGATGCTGAACATTTCCTTAAGTGTCTTTCAGCCAGTTGAGATTCCTCCATTGTTAATCTCTTTTTAGATCTGTACCACATTTTTAAATTGGATTATTTGGTATCTTGATGTCTAATTTCTTGAGTTGTTTATATATTTTGGAGATCAGTTCTCTGATGTGGAGTTAGTGAAGATCTTTTCCTATTCTCTAGGCTTTTTTTTTTTTGTCTTACTGACTGTGTCCTTTGCTTTAAAATAGCTTCTTAGTTTCAGGAAATCCCATTTATTTATTGATGTTCCTAGATCCTGTGCTACTGGTGTTATATTTAGGAGTGATCTTCTGTGTCCATGCATTAAAAGCTACTTCCCACTTTGTCTTCTATCAGGTTCAGTGTGATCAGATTTATGTTGAGGTATTTAATCCATTTAGACTTTAGTTTTGTGCATGGAGATAGATATGGATCTATTTTCATTCTTAACTTGTTAACATCCAATTATGCCAACAGCATTTGCTGAAGATACTTTCTTTTTCCATTGTATAATTTTAGCTTCTTTAGAACAAAAATCTGGTGTTCATAGGTGTGTAGATTAATATCCAGATCTTTGTTATGATTCTATTAATCAGCCTGTCTCTTTTTATGCCAGTACCATGTTGTTTTCATTACTGTAGCTCTATAATAAAGCTTGAGGTCAGGGGTTGTGATATGACCTGGAAGTTTCTTTATTGTATAAGATTGTTTTGACCATCTTGGGTTTTTTTTGTGCTTTTTGATATAAAGTTGAGTATTGTTCTTTCAAGATCTGTGAAGAATTGTGTTGGGATTTTTATGGGGACTGCTCTGAATTTATAGATTTCTTTTGATAAGATTATCATTTTATTATGTTGATCATGCCTATCCAAGAGTATGGCAAATCTTTCCTTTTTTTTTTTTTGGTATCTTCTTCAATTTTTTCAATGACTTAAAGTTCTTGTTGATTAGCTCTCTCACGTCTTTGGTTAGTGTTACCCCAAGATATTTTCTGTTATTTGTGGCTATTGTGAAGGGTGATGTTTCTCTGATTTCTTTCTCAGTTTCTTTATCATTTGTATATAGGAAGGGTACTGATTTTTTGAGTTGATCATGTATTCTGCCACATTACTGAAGGTATTTACAGCTGTCAGAGTTTCCAGGTAGAGCCTTTGGGGGCAACTTTTGTATACTATCATATCATCTGCAAATAGTTAAAGTTTGACTTCTTTCTTTCCATTTTGCATCCCTCTGATTTCCTTTTGTTGTTTTATTGCTCTAGCCAGAATTCAAGAACTATTTTGAATAGACATCGAGAGAGTGGACAGCCTTATCTTGTTCCTGATTTTAGTGGAATCACTTTGAATTTCTTTCCATTTAATCTGATGTTGGCTTTTGGCTTGCTATATATTGCTTTTATTATGTTAAGATGTTCCTTGTATCCTTGATCTCTTCAAGACCTTATTCATCCATGCCTTCATATATGCTTTAGATAAAATATACTTTTAAAATATCTTTATGATTTAATGGAAGTGTATGCTAAAATTATGTACACTGAAGACCAGAATGTGGATAGATCTTACAAATGCATGCAGTGGTTGTTATAATACAGTAACATAACTTTGAAAGACTATAAAAGATTCTGGGGTGGCATTGCTACTTACAATAAATTAAACATATAATTTTGATTTCTAGAAAAATCCTTGAGACAAAAATGTGACAAGAGAATTTGACTAAAACATATACAATAGTAGTAAGCCTTAAACAGTTAAGATGACTATAATAAGACTAAACATATACAAGAGGAGTCAGCCTTAAACATTTAAGATGACTATTATGCCAGGCAGTTGTGGTACAAGCCTTTAATCCCAGCACTTATGAGACAGAGGCAGGCAGATCTCTGTGAGTTATAAACCAGCCTGGTCTACCTCAAAATACATTATTTCCCATGACCTCATCCTGAGAAAATCAGGTCTTTGAATTCAAGCTTTAGTATTTTTTTTATTATTCAGAATTATATAACAAGTTCTTGAACTCTATTGGAAAAGAGTAAAAGGCTAATTTGTTTCACAGTTTAGAAGTTTCAGACTACAATTAGGGGAACCAACTGTTTTTAGAGTTGGATGTTGGAAGCATAGTCCATCATGACAGAATGGAATGGCAGAGCAAAATCCTCCACATCCTTAAGACTGTGATACATAACCTGAGAGAGAAATAGCATGGGAATTAAAATTGATCTATGATCTCACCTTAGCTTTCACAAACACTGATCCAGTGAGAAGAGAAATTTCTACCACTTCTCATTTCTTAGATTTTCTACAATCTTTCCATAAAAGTGTGTAATATATAAGACTTTGAACAATATCTGAGATGTAAGCTAAAGATTCCTGTTTCTGGTCTCCAAATGTCCATTATGATCTTATGTTCAAAAGTGCACTTACTTCATCACTATGTTTTAATTGTAGCCTTGCTCTACCATTGTCTAGGTCAAATATCTATGTCCAAAATCCCCTCTGAGACACAAGACCAATTAAACAATGAGTCCCTGCAAAAAGTACAAAATAATGATGTATTTAGATGTTATAATAGTGCAAGATATACCTTTCCATTGCCGATTTGTTCCAAAAGAACAGGAAAATAAAGATGAAGTTAATCACACAAATTTCCTCTCAGATATCTTAAAATGTGTGACCAAGAGGAGTTGAGAAGGAGAGGCAGAACTGAGACACAGTGGGACAGTAAAAGATTAAAAGAAAACAGCTGCTACAAAAGAGCCCAACCCATATGTGGGTCAATGGGGCTTAAATCTGTCTCACTTATTTGAAATAAAGTTTTTGTTTTGTTTCTAATAAGATTCAATTAAAATAGCTATATTGTTGTTTCATAATCATTTCCCCATGAATCCTGTTCCCTTGAGGTAAAGAGACCAAAACTTTCTAACACAGTTATATTCCTTGACCCAGGGTCAAAAATCAGAAAGATACTATACATAAAAAAGATTGCATATAAAATTAAAAGAGTGGTTGAAGGCAGAAATAGAGATAACCTTGTCCCAGCAAAAGAAATGTCAAGTTTTAGTATCTTCTCAAGAGACAAATGTGGTAAGCAACTGGTCTTAGTTGGTGATGTTATTTTGTATTTTTAATCTTTATAAAAAATTTGGAAGTAAGACCTACATGGAGGAATATGTATACCTTAAGAAACAATACTTCAAATTAATAATATGTATTATGTACTGTATTCCTGTTCGATTTAGCCATTGTTAGATTAAGCCTTTTACTAGAATTGTTTAGTACTTTATATGACTATTAATATCATGACAAAAAGTTTAATATATGTACATATTAAGCTTATAAATTTTGAGATAATATTTATACCTTAAGAAAAGTGTTGAAGTACAAAATAAAGTAAAAATAAAACAGTCCCTAAAAAAAATGCCATACTTGGTATGCTGGTATTTTGTGTTCTGTCTATCATCTATTTATCTATGTATCTATGTATGTTTGTATGTATGTATGTATGTATGTATGTATGTATGTATCTATCTATCTATCTATCTATCTATCTATCATCTATCTATCTATCTATCTATCTATCTATCTATCTATCTATCATCTATTTCTACTTTTCTATTTGTGCCCTCTTTTACATCTCCTCTTCTTGTCTGCTATGAAGTAGACAGCTTCTTCTTAAAACTCACATGTCATCATGGTATTCTGCCTCCCCATAAGGTGGATATTGCTGGAGTCAAGGACAGTGCATTGCAACCTTGATATAAGTGGAACAATCAAGCCCTTCCTTTTACAATTGCTTTATGCATGGAATTTAGTAACAATTATAATCAAATTGACCAACATGTGGAGTTAGCTTTTAAAAATCATGAAGACCTCTTGTATGGGATAGGCAATGATTAATTTTAGGCAAAGGGAATTAGTATTGACAGCTGGCACTGGACTTAAAAGGTTATGTAGCACAGAAAGAGAAGGGACCTCCTTCATAGTCATGAAACTAATCTGAGGAGAGTTTTATGGAGAGAAAGATAATGTTTCCAAAAAATCTGAAAGAAGAAGAGTAAAACTTAATGTCTTAAACATTAGAAGATGAGAAGCAGTTGTGAAGTTATTTAATTAATCTATTATTATTTTTTCTTCTTAATTTTACTAATTTCTTATTTTTTAAATATAATTGTTTATTTTAACTTCGTTTTTTGGAACTACCATATAAAGTTTGTAGTAATTATTTTATCCTGAACCTTGAAAATTTTACAAACTTAATTTTATTTGTTTATTATTTTCGAACACTGAGAACATCTGTGTAGGTAGGTACATCAAACGTACATGTGGTAAGCAATTCCATATGATGAAGTACTATCTTGTGTCCTCAACAGAAATGGCTCACTGAACACAGAGATAGTAAAGCAGACTGAAAAATACATGAGAAGTAGAACTCAGGGTTATTTGGGTCAAGATTTGAGTTCAGCTTCTTTTTATTTTGAAATTAAATTTACTCTTTCATTTGATACTATTTTGGATAACAACAAAAATAACTATAATAGATGGACATAAATTTAATTATTTCTCTCCTCTTATAAGTAATTGGACATCTCCACATCCTAAAATTTAATCAAGGAAATGTGTAGCACCTTCATGATCTTTCTCTTCTATTTATGAATCCCCAAAATCTAGTCATGTTTCTTGTCTTTCTGTTTCAAAGAAAACTTAGAAGCTCTAATGATTTTATATTTATTTCATTAATATTCCAAAGTGATAAAAGTATCGTATAACCATATAAAATATAGATGTTCAGCTGGAAAGATATCCTAGTGGTTAAGGGTACTGGCTGCCTTTTGAAAAGACCTGGGTTTGATAGCCAACACATACATGGCAGCTCAAAACCATCTATAATTCTAGATCTAAGGAATAAGTTCTTCTTTCTGTGCTCTACAAACACTGCATATATTCAGTATATATACATAGATTTGGGCAAAACATCCATACACATAAAATAGAAATAACAATAAAGATAAACTACAATGAGAGTTAAGTGGTCAAACTTCAGTTATTTTCATCATACCCGTCTCCATGGGCATGACTATCTTGCTTGAACTAAGGGTAAAAGGAACCTTTCACTGACTGATTTTCATTGTTTAAACTGTCTCTGAGATTACCAAACACATATGAAGGAAGATCGCAAAAGACCGGGTAATGGAACCAGAACACTATGGTAATTTACATCCAGAAATAAAAAGTCAATGGAGATTGAATTTTATGTCAACCTAGTCATCTTCCTCCTTCAAACTAGATATATGGAAAGATGAGTTGACAGAAAGCATGCCTGATCAGGACAGGATGAAAACAAGTTCAGAAGCAAGTGAAGTAAGTTTCCATTAGAGGAACATCTATGACTTCAATTTAATAGACCTTCATTTTACCATCTCCAGAGAGGTCATACTTCAGAAACCAGAGAGCAGCATTGGTAATTATAGGATATAAACGTTCTTTACTGAGAAGAACAAGTCTAATGATGTTTCTGTACTTCCATTTGAGGAGTCTTCTAATCAACTTTTAAAAATCCTTGCTGTAGGGAGATTTCTACTTTCCAGTGGAGTACTTACACAATTATTCTCTGTTTTTAAGGTACCTGGGCTTTTTCCAGTTCAGATACATTATCCACTAATGATTAATATATTAATAGATTGTTATCCTCCATTTCAATGTTCCCATTTCAGTTGGGGTGGTCTGGTTTGGATTTGATTTTAAATAACTCACCATTTTTTTAGGATGTCCAATAACTTCTCATTGAATTATTAAAAATGATTTTGAAAATTTGATGTTGATTGTGCTTTCATATTATAATTGTAAAAATTGTAGTCTAGTGTGTTTACATGATTTTTCCACTGTTAGTTGGCAGATATATAAGAAGCATGTACTGTGTGCTGTTCATTGTTAGGACTAGGACAAACTGTGACCGCTGATGTAAGTTTAAATCTATGAGGCATTTGTTAAAACCTGCTATACTGTACAAATACAAGGGAGCTTGGTTCTATCTGAGGCTTATGAATAAATGAAGAATTGAGTGAGTGAATGAATGAATGGACAGATGGATGAATATGCACTAGTCTCAGTTTCCAGCTATGTCAACCCATGATAATATAAAGGATCATTGTTCCATTTGAGATCCATTGCACTAAATGAAGAATTAGTGAATTAATAAGCACCATTTCTGCACTAACTACTAAACTTAAGTTCAATAAGGATATTCAAACTTTTAGAGATGCCAAATAACTGGAATCACTATTATTGCAACTTTTTAATGAATTGCTTTCAAAATCTTTCAGGCATTGTGAAGAATACAGAGAAGACATGACCCAAGTTCACAGATACTCCTTCAAAGTAGGCCAAAGGTCATCTGATAACAGAAGGAGAAGGTGAATAACTTGCTCCAAGAGGAAACAGCTGGAGCTGGTTTCTGAATGCTAAACAGTTTCAGAATGTAGCTTTGATTCAAGGAAGGTAAATCTTCACAACTTAAACTTTGAGGTGTGTTCTGAACATCCACAAGACCCTCAAACTGTGTTGGGAATCTCCTGTGGAGAGGTTTCCTTAGGTCATTTTCTTAAATCTTCTCTTCTGCATTGGCTCAACAATGTAAGATAAATGGCCTTTGTCTGATATTTTCTTCTCTGATCCAAACACAATGCTGGAAGAGCAAAGGTCTGGCAATACTCAATTGGGAAATATAAAATAAACCACTGCTAAGATGTCTCAATTTAAGGCAGTATCAAAAGATTCCATTTATTTAGTTTTTACCATACTGTAGGTAATGTGATAAGCATTTAAGACAGACTTTTCTTTTTTACAGGAGAATAGCTATAAATACTATAATCTATTTGTGTTGGGTGAGTAAATGGGTTCAGAAAATAGTAGCTTTACTCATGCATACTGAACATTGAGCAGAACTTTAAAGACAATCACAGAAAGTCCTTAAAATCTAATGTCTAAATCAATTCACTGCATTTTCCTTTTCAATGCAGGTTTTGCAACCAATGTCTCACACAAGGAATGGTATCCTGGCTTTGGCCTCATGTCAATATCCCTTCATTCTGTATATACTAGAATACCTATACTGGATATTAGTGTATTTAACATGCAAAGTTTTGTTTAATGTCCTAGGGCCCCTTTTATTATTAAAAAAAAAAAAACAAAACACTACTTACATGCATGTATATATTGCCTAAATCATACATGTTCCATGTGCACTACTATTGCATGTGCGTCTAGACAACAGTGTCAAAACCCCTGGAGATGGAGTTACAGATGGTTATGGAACATCATAAGATAAGTGTGTTGGATATTGAACTCTGGTCCTCTGAAATAGCAACAAGTGCTATTAACTGCTGAGCCACCACTTCTGCCCCATGGCTTTCAGTTTTGAAAGGGAGAGCAATAATGCTTAAATTTGTTCTTTCCACCATCATTTCAGAAAACCATATAAAGATAATCCAAATCAAGTATTTATTAAGTTTGAGAACATTTGAGTACTCAGAGAAGACGAAGAAATAGATAAGGCAGTTGACAGTGTTGAAGACAATATGTAATAAATTTTATTAATGACATAGGTTAGTTAGAGAAAAGTCTTGATTAACAATTTGAAAAATGTCTAGTATTGAACAGTAGGGACTTATTGAACATTCAATATTATCTATCCCAGTACTTTGTTATACATTGGAAGAATTTAGTTTTTCCTCTAAAACAGTTCATAACTAACAAAGAAGAATAATGAACGTTTTGGAGAATTGAGGAGTTTGTCTATATTTCTTCAGACCCAAATAAAAGGTTCATTATAGAAAATGTTG
>NW_026068178.1:695571-698380 GCF_014885135.2 Alexandromys fortis | reverse complement strand
GCTATAACTATATTTGATCAAAACAAAATTATATAATCTGTGAAACAGTAGCATCCAAGTTCTAGATATTTGTAAAAAAGAATCTTCCTAAAAGATCACTCTTTGAGGGGGCAAAACATAGAAAAACCAGTTCAATCCTTTGGCCATTATGTCCCTTTCTAGTCCATCTGAATTACTAGACTTTATAGCTCTAAGTTATATAATTCATTTTCTTAGACTTGACAGCCTTATACTCCTCAAATTGGATTTCATTTTAGAAGAACAAGGACTTTTCAAGAATTATCAATTGAAACATAAGAATTGAGGGGTATTCTATTTTATCTTTAAGTTTTTCCCCTTTATTAAACATACAATTTTTTATAATACAATATAATCTGAGCAGTATCCCCTCCCTCTACTCCTTTCAAGGCCCTGTCCATCTCCTCTATCTGTATCTACCCCTTTTCTACCTTTTGTTATAAAAGAACAGGCTTATAAGGGATAATAACAAAATATAACAAAATAAAATATGAAAAGATAAAACAGGACTATGATATCAAGTTTGGACAAAACAAGTCAACAGAAAAATCAAAGAGTTCCAGGAAAAGCTGTAAGAATAGAGACCCACTAGTTCATACCAGAGTGTGAACAGTTCAGAAGTCCCATAGGATTATGAACTGAAAGCTCTGATGTATATGCAGAAGACCTGGTGCAGACCTATGTAGGTCCTGTGATTGCCATTTTGGTATTTGAGTTCATATGAGCTTTGCTGGGTTGTTTTAGAGGGCTTTGTTTTCCTCGTGTGTTCCATCTACTCTGTCTCCCCAACTCCTTCTGACTGCTGTTGTCCCTCTCTAACCCCTTCTTCTTCCTCTTTTGCAGGATAACCTGAGGTATGAGAAGGAAAATTTAATGGAAACATCTTGTTTAAAGCTGTGTGTTTCAAAATCTCTCTGTTTCTGTGTCTGTATCTAATATCTTTGTGCTTGTTACTGTCTGTTACAGAAGGAAGCCTCTCTCATGATGGCTGAATAAGGCAGTTATCTATGTGTATATCATAATATCATTAGGAATTAATTCATTACTCTTTTTATAGATCAGAAGTATTTGGTTTTAACCTAGTTCTCTGGGCTATTTAGTCTCTTGGTCATACAAGCAGTATCAGATATGGATTCCCTCTCATGGAATGAGTCTTAAGTCATATCACTTGGTTGCTCCCACATAGTTTGTCCTACCATCACTATAGCATATTTTGCAGGCAGGACATGATTAAAACCAACATGAAAATAGCCATCTACAAAATGGTCTGATAAAACAATAAAAAGTCATAAATTCAAATTTGTTTGAATCTAGGCTAGAATAAAATTTGCTTTCTCCTTTGTATAAAGACATGGATTAGCAACAGTGCTTTGATATCATTTGAGTTTATACTTTTAAAAAAAATTTAATAGAAGCTGATTTTAGTTATTAATCTCAATAACCATGGAGCAACCAGCAAATGATTAATTATATAAATCAGACATGTCAAAATTTCCAATAACAAAACCATTATCTAGGTCTTGATACATTTATGAACTTTATGGCTACCAAATGAATTTAGAATCAAAATAATCTTTGAGCGTAAGTTAGTGGAAGACTCCATAGCTATAAAATTCATTTCAAAGAGTGTTTTTGTGTATGTGTCTATTCATTATATAGCTAAGTCACCTAAAATGGGCAGGAGAAAGCTTTTAGAGTTAATTTCCAAAGTCATGGTATAGAAGGGCAGATATTCTTAAAAACTTGTATGTTGTAGATATTCTTAAAAGCATGCATGGTTGGTAAATGGAAGATTAAGGGCATGTGCTAGTGGCACATATTACAGTTGAGAATCATCTCCATTGAACAGGATGTCTCACATAATGATAGAAAATACTTGAAAGCAAATAAAACTCTGAGTTGCAAAACGAAAACCACATTAGACATTATCTGCTCTAGTCAGAAGCTTCTATGACTCCTCACTTTATCATTCAGTAGTTAATAAAGAAATCTAGAATTGGCAAAAGTAAAGAATGAGAATTATGGAACAGTCCTCCCTGAATGTTCCGGGAACATAGTTGCAGAGGGTGTGGCACAAAAGTAAAATTCTAAATGGTGAGATGTGCATCAAAGCATGACTCCTGGAGCAAACAAAGCTGTTTCCTCACAGTCCCACTGCAGCTATAGTTCTCTGCACTAAACCAGCGATTCAGGATACAGGCTAGCAGGGCAGTGAGGTGGAGGGAGGTACCTGAAGCTCCTCAACTTCCAGAGAGTCCATGGCAGTAGATGTTACTTAATGTCTGCCTTGGGTCTGAGAATTGTTGAGTCATAGAAATGGGGTAGCAAAACTGCAGCTTGGAGTTTCTGATCCCACAGTAACTATCTCTGTTATACTACTACTAAGTTTATAAGGGGCTTAATGTGAACAATTAGATATTCAAAATATCATGTATTTCTTGTTCTTCCTTATCCATTCATACTGTGTTCCATGTATCCTTGAATCTGTTTCTCTTGTTGTATTTAAAAATTAATTCAGTCTTTACATTCAGTTTAAATGGCATCTCATAATCAAAACTTCAAGGACTCTCCTGATATCTCCATGACTTCTCATGATGTTCAGGGTACATAATTTATCACATCCATAATGCATTACTAATAATGCTTAATTTATGTATTTACAGGTGCCTGAGATCAAACAACTAAGCACAGAAGGCAAGCCTAAGAAAATAATAATTATTTTTTTATTTTTGTTTTTTTTTTAGTTGTTGAAAAAAAAAATTCCGCCTCCCACACATTGCCCGCTGCCCCC
>NW_026068178.1:692957-694927 GCF_014885135.2 Alexandromys fortis | reverse complement strand
TCCCATGTTCATCTTTTTGGGTCTGGGATACCTCACTCAGGATAGTGTTTTATATTTCCATCCATTTGCATGCAAAATTCGCGAAGTCATTGTTTTTTTTATTTATTTATTTTTTTTACTGCGGAGTAGTACTCTAATATGTATATATTCCATACTTTCTTCATCCATTCTTCCATTGAGAATTGTTTCCAGGTTCTGGCTATTACAAATAATGCTGCTATGAACATAGTTGAACAAATGCTTTTGTCATATGATAGGGCATCTCTTGGGTATATTCCCAAAAGTGGTATTACTGGATCTTGGGGTAGGTTGATCATGAATTTTCTGAGAAATTGCTAAGAAAATAATTAAATCCATGTTCAAGTACATAGATATAAATTCATTATTCACCTCAAGGAAAAAAATCATACCATCATGTTAAATTACATGGAAATTTAGTAAAATATTTCTTTGTAACATTGACTCCATCTTTACAGATCTTTGGTCACCTCACATCTTTACATAACCAAGAAAACCAACATTTTGGGATTTTTCGTCCCTCTAATTACTAATTTTACACTCTCCATTGGAATGTGTTTAGATATGTCTGTCTTAGTGTAGCCAAAGGAAAGCCTATTCCTACCCCAACTATAAACATTCTTACACATCTCGGCTATCACATATGCTGTCCCGTATGATGCCTCTGTCCACTGAGAATATCAACATATGTCTATAATTTGATCTTTCTCCAGTAAATAGCTATCACACTATCTGTCTTATCATTTTATTAGTCACTGAGAGCAGCTTTAAATCATTATGCTTTCACCCCTCTTTTATTCTCAATCCACTACTCATTAAATGCCCTATTAAAATAAAATCCACTTCCCTTTTGAAAACCTGAAAATACCTGTGAATGGAGTTCTGTGGTGACCTAAAGGGCCTGTATTCTAGACACAAGCCTCAATCCTGTTAATCCCACTATTCTCTCATCTATTTACTCGTTTCCTGCATTGGTAGTTTAGTTTAGATCCCAGAGCACTTTTGACCTCTGTTCTTCTGCCCCCATTACTCCGTTTACCATGCACTTCTCTTTAGTCATTATGAAATTTCTGCATCCACAGCTCAGAACTTTACCTTCAGCAATGACACATCATCAACCATGTTTTCACTTTAATAAGGAAGGTAACATTCATTAGACTTTTTTTTTTCTTTTGGCTTTGAGTATTGCTTTTCTTTCTACAAATAGTTGCTTTTGAAATTTGATGATTCTTATTCTCTACAGCCTTAAGACTTATAATAATAATGTTCATTTTTCACCTGAAAAAGAAGAAAGCAATAAGGGATTGAAGATCAGAAAGAAGGAACAAGGGAGAGAAAAAAATCCACATATTTAAACTACTATTAGTATGCTCCTAAAAAGGATCTAGTCTAATATTAATAATTCGAAATTTAGCCTTAAAACATATGTTGACACAAATTGATTTTTCACTTGGTTTTGAAAGTCTCAGTTTGATTTCAGTTACCAGTACTGAAGAAAAAAAAAAAAAAATGAATGTGCCGCATGGCAGTGGTGGCACTCGCCTTTAATCCCAGCACTCGGGAGGCAGAGGCTGACGGATCTCTGTGAGTTCGAGGCCAGCCTGGTCTACAAGAGCTAGTTCCAGGACAGGAACCAAAAGCTACGGAGAAACTCTGTCTCGAAAATCAAAAAAAAAATGTTTTGGTACATATTTCATTTTTTATTTTAATATCATTTTATTTTTGAGATTATAAATAATTGGTATTTTCCTCTTTATTTTGTTCCCTCCAAAATCTGCCATATAATCCTCCTTGCACCCTTTCAAACGTATAATTGCTTTTCATTTAATTATGTGAGTGCATGTATGTGCATGCATTTCTAGCTACATAACTACAACCCTCTTATTCTGAATAATATTGTTTGTATGTATATGTTTTCAGGGATTTTTTTAAAAATAGGAATAACATAAAGG
>NW_026068178.1:687116-688699 GCF_014885135.2 Alexandromys fortis | reverse complement strand
TTTTCTCTATGGTATCTTCAGTGTCTGATATTCTTTCTTCTATCTCTTGTATTCTGTTGGTAGTACTTGTCTCTGTAGTTCCTGTTCGTTTACCCAGATTTTCTATCTCCAATCTTCCCTCGGTTTGTGTTTTCTTCATTACTCCCATTTCATTCTTCAAGTCTTGAACCGCTTCCCTTACTCTTTTGATTGCTTTTTCTTGTTTCTCTTGGTTTTCCTGGGCATCTTTGAGTGATTTATTCATTTCCTCTACCTTTTTGTTTGTAATCTCTAATTGTTTATGGCAGGTTTTCACCTTTTGTTCAAGGTCTTCTATTATTTTCATATAATTCACTTTTGAGTTGATTTCTTCTAATTCTTCTGGAGTAGGGTGTACAATTCTTCTTATTTCAAGATCCCTTAATTCTGGTGAAGTCATGTTGCCTTTCAGGTTGTTGGAGGAAGTCTTGCATTGGCGCCTTCCCATCTCCTCCTTCAAATGGAGCCAGGAGAGGCCTGGTGTCTTGGTCCAGTCTTTGCTGTGAGTGAGACTCTGGGTGTATCTCTTCAGTGTGCAAGCAGGGACCCTCCTGTCGAGCTGGAACTCCTCAGCACCCAACCATGGATGACTGTCCAGATGGAACTCCTCATCACCGCTCTGGGTGGGTTGTGGATGCAAGCCCGATGTCTCTCCTGGTGCCCGGATTGGATCTCCTTGCTGCTTGGGTGGCTCATAAACAAAGGGCCTACCTTGCTTGCTGCAGGCAGGCTATTGGGACAAAGGAGCTACCACCCTCCAGTTTGCCCTCCCGATTTGGATTCGGTCCCAGCCTCCCCAACAGGCTGAGCTGGGAGATGTTATGTGGTCCAAGAGGGAAGGGAGTCAGACGGGGGGTTGTGGATGCAAGCTGGGTGGGATAGGAAGAGAGAGGAGGTATAGGGCCGTATAGCCCCTGAGGATGACCAGGAAGTGTAGGAGTGATGAGGAACGTCTGAGTTCTCTGTCCTGGGCTGATGCCATGGTCAGAAACTCACTCACCCCAATGATGTCTCTCCTGGTGCCCGGATCGGATCTCGGTGTATTAATTTTTTTTTGTAATATAATTTTTTATTGAAAAAAATTCTGCCTCCTCCCTGCCTCCCATTTCCCTCCCCATCTCCCTTCTCCCTCCCCCTCCTCCCACTCCTCTCCCCCTCCCTCTCCATTCTGAAGGGAAGTCAGGGTTCCCTGCCCTGTGGAAAGTCCAAAGTCCTCCCCCCTCCATCCTGGTCTAGGAGGGTGAACATCTCAACTGTCTAGGCTCCCACAAAGCTAGAACATGAAGTAGGATCAAAACCCAGTGCCATTGTCCTTGGCTTCTCAGCAGCCCTCATTGTCCGCCATATTCAGAGAGTCTGGTTTTATCCCATGCTTTTTCAGTCACAGTCCAGCTGGCTTTGGTGAGCTCACAATAGATCAGCCCCACTGTCTCCGTAGGTGGGTGCACCCCTTGTGGTCCTGACTTCTTTGCTCATACTCTCCCTCCTTCTGCTCCTCCTTGGGACATTGGGAGCTCAGTCCGGTGCTCCAGTGTGGGTCTCTGTCTCTATCTCCATCCATCTCC
>NW_026068178.1:675036-686374 GCF_014885135.2 Alexandromys fortis | reverse complement strand
TTTTTTCTTTATTTATGCTAATGATTCCTTTGACTACCTGTCTATCTGTGCAGTCTATGCAAGTAATATACACAGAGGCCAGAATAGTTAAAATCCCTGGTGTTGTAGTCACATATGGTTATGAGTCACCATGTGGTTAATGAAAATTGATCTTCAGTTCAATGGAAGTGAAGTTAGCTTTCTTTTCAGTGGAGACATCGCTCCTCATTTTCTCGCCCTTTTCTCTCTACAATATTTCTGTTGAGTGTATATAACACACAATAACTAAGTGAAGTGAATTTTTGTCACAGATAGGCATGAAAAGGGGAGTTTTGCAAATGATAGTTGTGATCTGAGCAGTGCCTGCATAGTATCTTCCTACTTGAATCAAATCAACACTGAGATTTTACCAAATCTGGGTCTCTGAGAGATGAAAAGAAAACTTTTAGAATGAAGACCAAATCAAGTAAATATGAATGAGATAGGGACAGAAGTTCTGTCCCCAGGATGAGTTGAATGCTGCAGAGATGACCAGGCACAGCCAAGGCTGAATTCACAGACTCAGCACTAATCTACTGCACTTCTCCCTTTACATTTTGTGCAGGTTTCTAGCGAAGGCAGGAACAAATTCTGGTGCTATTAATAGAAGAACTGTGTTCTCCTACTCTTCAGCTATATAAAGAAGCATTCAGCTGCAAGGTGCTCTTAGTTCAGCTTATCTTCTTCAACCCAGATAGAACTCCTTGCTCCTCCCTCCCATTACAACCTCTCTTAATGTATCTATAACTGGCTTTCATTCTGTTATATAAAATTTACAGAGGATGGGTGTGTGGGGGAACAAATTGCTATTGTTTTCAGGTGCTGCTGATCACACTTATGGGGGTATAAACACCCTTAATTGGGTACTTCTCTATAAATGCACCATAAATATATTTAGAAGACTGAAAATGTTGAGGGAGAGGTGGAAATTATTGTCATCAACTACATGACTTTAATGTGTAGCACGAATAATTCTTTTCTGAGATTAAAATGCAATCGGCTCTTCACACATGGCTCTGCAATGTGGCAGGCTATAATGCAACAGACTTAGAAACCAGAATAGAATGCTGCATGTGGGTTGGACCTCAGAGTTTTGGAAATTAACTTACTTCTGTCTGTTGACATTTACCCAGCCTTTAAGACCTCATGGAATTATTGTTTCTTCCTCAAAGTCTTCTCAACTTTCCATCAGTTTGGGGTGAATTACTGCTAAGTTACTTTTACTCAGGTTCTTTACATCTACTAGAAATTCCATATTATGATCTTTTGACAGATCTTTAAATGTTTATATATTATATTAGAACTTCTTAAATATCAGTCAACTATATATTTGTTTATGTTAGTTTATCAGCAGACTGTCTTTTCTATCTGCCATGTTCTCTTTATGTTTACTAAATTGAAATTCCTTCTCAGCATCCCTCTTAGCTCTTTACTAAACTTTTAATTTTAGTCATAAATAATTGCATCATTTTAACAGACTATGTTTATATACACATACATATGTATAGATGTATATATGTGAGATTATGTGACAAACACACAGATAATATTACTGTGCTGAGGGTTATGTTTTCTAAATTTCAAATCATTTATAACAGTACAAGTAATATATTGGCTACCTACTATATTGTTACAATTATTAACGAAGATTTCTCGTTTTGTATTACATGTCTTCACATATAGTAGACATTTTTACACAAAACAAGAGGAACAAAACAAAACAAAATAATATTTGTTAAACTTTCATGTATCGTCCAACAGCAGTCTAGGACATAAAATAAATATATTAACTATTACAACATTATTATATTATATCTAAATATATAATAATTAAAGTTAATTCAGAAGATCCAATATGAAAAATTTTCTGATTATTTCATCAAGAATATATCTGAGACTGCACATGACATGCCACTTGATGAGAGTTAGAACCCTTTTTTATTTCTCTAGATAATGTCACTGATGGAAATGTCATTAACAATGTAGATTACATATTAAATATTGCTGCCTCTTCCGATGTTTAAAAATGCAACTTGGATTATTTTTTTCTCTAGTTTTTCTCAATAGTATTATGTGGGTTGTCCCCTTTGTCTTCATAGTCTGCTGGCCCTTGGTCTATGAAGACAAAGGGACAAAAGTAAAGCCAGAGATCACTGTTGCCTTGTGAACCTGGCAGAGACAGCCTTCTGGGAGACAGACTTTGGTGAATCAGCTCAACATTATTCCAGAGTATAGGAATATAAACAATTGAGGAGCCTGGGGAGCAAACTCAAATTTGCATTAAGTGCCATGGTCCTGTCATAAGGCTCCTAACACAAGCTTTAATCATTATATGTGCAACAAAGAAGGCTTTGAACACAAATCTATGCGATGGGTCAAATTAAAGAGAAATCAGGCATCTGGCTTAGAGACAGTTTTCACATAAGATTATTCCCCCAGATCCAGGGACATTCTCCAAATAAAGGCAGGTAGAGGACATGGAATTTCACTGGGGAAGGGGGGAGTTGCCATGTAATTGATATTTTGGAAAAAGTTGCCAGGATATGATAGACTCCATTCTCTGACCAGCCAGAAAGGCCTTCCAACAGCATTTTTAAAGTTTGCTATAGATTTCATTCACAACAGTCATTAAAGTTAATAATAAATATTTTGTATATGGAATTATTGTAAGCAGGACTGATAAGTTAATTTCCTTTCCAATAACTTCAGTAACTGTATTTTTGTCTGTACTCATTTTTTATCACATAAATTTCTGTTTACTTATAACTTCTTTTTTTATAACTTCTAATAGCTTTGTGGTAGAATGTTTTTGTTTATCTCTATAAGCATAGCTTCATGTCATCAGATGCCCTTGGTTAGATGAGCGATTAAAGAAAATTTCATATATATATATATGGAATCTTGCTCAGACAAGCAAAAGAAGTGGCTTCTATTATTTGCTACATGTGTGCTACTTGAGGTTATTAAGTGAAGCAAAAGAAGACAGACACAAAAGAACAATTACCAAATGTTATCCCTTATTTTGGAAGCTATTGAGTCAATCTTTTAGCAATATAAAAGGCATTGTAGTTACTAAAATGCTACAAGTAAAAGAGTGGAAAGATATTCAATGAAGTACAGTGAAATCAAGTGGAAGAAATACTTTCTGGGACAGGAAAGATGCCGCAGTGGTTAAGAGCACCTTCCTTTTGTAGAGGACCAGAGTTCATTTGCTAGCACCATATAGGCCAGTTCAAAACTTCCTATAACTCAAGCTCTGAAGATTTGACATTCTTTTCTATCTTTTAAGGACATCTGTACTCAAGTACATATACTCATCTCTTTATGTATATGCATAATTGAAAATAGAAATCGAAGTCACAAAAATTACCTCCAGTTCTTTAGCATTGTAGATTGACTGTAGGTAAAGAAAAAAATCTACATTGTATTACAAAATGACTAAAGAATGGGAGGACAAAATCTTCAAAATTATTATTACCAGATTTATTAGAATAAAACAATTTATGTACATTGATTACAATGATGTTATATAACCCACACTGTATATATATTGTATCTCAATAAAGAAAGTAAAATGCATTACCATTCCTGGTTTACTTATTGAATTATAAGAAGCAGCATGGTAAGTGACTCATCTGTTTTCCTCTATCTCAGGAATTTTCAAGTTTCTAATATGATCATGGGAACTTGTCACACATTGCATTTTCCTGCATTTGAGAGGAATATGTTAGGACCCTTTCTGCAATTGAAATCCTTTAAAGAAGAAGATGTCAGTGGTGGGGCATGCCTTTAATCTCAGCACTCAGGAGGCAGAGGCAGACAGATCTCTGTAAGTTTGAGGTCGGCCTTGTTTACAAGAACTAGTTCCAAGACAGGCCCAAAATCTAAAGTGAAACCCTGTCTCTAAAAACAAACAGAGGGAAGAAAGAAGGAGGAGGAGGAGAAGGAAGAAAAGAAGAAAGAAGAAGAAGAAGAAGAAGAAGAAGAAGAAGAAGAAGAAGAAGAAGAAGAAGAAGAAGAAGAAGAAGAAGAAGAAGAAGAAGAAGAAGAAAGAAGAAGAAGAAAAAGAAGAATTATTCACCCTTGGGTGATAAGTCTATGGTCTTCTGGTAAAAGTTCCTTAGAGCATCCTGCCTTTAAATGCCCTATACCCATCCCTTCTGCTTATTTTTTTATGGAGGTACATGTAAGTTCAAATTTGGGCTTACTCTGTTTAAATGATTTTTTAAAAGAAATATATGACTCAAACACAATTACTTTTAACTACAGCAAAATAATTATTTCTATTAGTCTAAATTATTTATTAGTTAATTCAGATATTAAGAGAAGAAAAAGTGGGTGACATTCAGCTTCCTGAATATAGCAAAATAGTACCTTCCTATTTCTTCTGTGTTTTTCAAACACCAATGAATAGGAAACACACATTGATTGTTGCCTTTTTAGCTATTTTAAGACAAATTGACTTCATATACATATATGTGTATGCATGTGTTCGTGTGTATAGAAATACATATTTGTGTGAACACATTTGTATGTATGTATGTTTATGTTCAGATGCAAATGTATATATATATATATATATATATTACAATAATTTTTGTCTAGAAGAAAAATATACTTAAGGCATGCTTTTGTCTTTGCTTTTCCATGCCTCTACAGATTTTTCCTTATCTATCAGTCACAGAACATTTTGTCATCTTGCATCTTGTACCAATAACTTCTAGTTTTTTTGGTCCTGAAGGAAAATATCATATTTAGCATGATAATGCAATTAAGGTCATTTTCTGCCTTGGGTCATCGATGCGCTAATGGTGTCTGTCTAATGAGACAGCCTTAGCAGTGTCTCCTAGACTATCCCCAATTGAACTAACAGCCATGCTTTCCTCAGTTCCTGACAGGACTGAAAACCTGTCCTCCCCTCAAGCTCCAAGCAGAGGAAGAAATGTGAATGGAACCATGGTTTCAATCATTAGGAGTCTCAGAAAATGAGTTCTAAAGAAAATTAACTTCATCCCCAGTGTCTCCTCTTAGCTGCATTGTTTTCTGGTGCATCAAGAGGGAGATTTGGTAGCAGACTGCAGATTCAGAGGATATTCTTCAGGCAGGAATGGGCAGCAGAGCATTGGAACAGAACATATTGCAAAGGACTTGTGTGGGGGTAAATCAATGAAGAGACTGCTTTTAGTTATCAGTTTGCTTTTTTTTTTTTTGAGTTTTAGTCCTGTTTCCTGAAACTTAAGCTTATCCTTGTCTTCTAACCATGGGTGAATTTCCTCTTGTATAAATCAGACTATTGGAAAGACTGCTTGACAGAGCGCTGGAAGAGTTAATTAAGACCAATGTTGAGATTCTTCACAGGAAAGCAAATCACTGCACTCAAAGTAAGTAACAAATTTGTTTCATATTTAAAATCATAAATTATGCATCACTAATTTCATAGCAATTTCTTCACCTTAAAACTCACCATTTGTCTAGTCCTAACCAAAAGGTATATTTTCATGTCTACCTATACGTTTTTAAAAAAGAAGCAAAGGAGAAAGTTTATTAAATACTGTCCTATACTGCTTCTTTATTCTATGGTCACAAATATGAGCTACATAATTCCTTGAGAGACAGTTTTTTTTAAAAAATGTAACTGTAAAGAATTCCCAAAATTATACCACAGACTTTCAAAAAATTTTCAATATTACTTGGATGCTGTATTTCATGAACCCAAATTTGGCCTGTGGTTATACTGATTATTTCTTTTTATTTATGTATTTATTTATTTATTTGTGTGTGTGTGTGTGGGTATCTTGCCTGCATGTCTGTCTGTGTGCCACATTCAAGCCTGGTGCTCCTTTAAGCTAAGAGAAGGAATGCTTAGTTATCAGGGTGTTGTAGTACTTAGAAATATTAGAAGGTATGCCCTCGTTGGGGTAGTTTTGACCTTTTTGAAGAAAGTGTGTCACTGGAGATGGACTTTGGGTTTTAAAAGCTCAAGCCAGGCTCCTGTGTTGTAAAACTCTCAGCTACTTCTGACACACTATGTCTTCCTGTGAATTGTCCTGCTCCTTGCATAATAATAAACTAAACCCCCCAAACTGTAAACAAGTCCCAATTAAATGCTTTATTTTATAAGAAAAATACAGAAACACTATGTCAGAGGTACTAAATATTTTGTAACCTGAGATAAAGACTGATGGCATTACCAATGCAGGTCATCCAGTATTATTAAATGAAATGACATAGAAGTTTGGTGCCTTCTTAAGGTTTGAGAGGAAAACTAAGCATGTCAGTACTACAGTTAGAGGCATGAAGGGCTGATAGGGACTCTCTGGGCTTCTCTTGATTACTGTACAGACACTTCAACTCTGACAACCTTCTTAACCACAAACAAAGATTAACCTCTGAGTCACCCCAGCAAAACTCTTTTTTTTTAATTTTTATTTATTTATTAAAGATTTCTGACTCTTCCCCACAACCGCCTCCCATTTAACTCTTATTTTTCAAATATTTTTTTTAATCCTATGAGAATTTTATACAATGTATATTTATCATATTAATCTCCATTTCTCCCACTCCTCGAAGGTCCACCTCCAAATACTCCTGAATTCTATGTTGTTTTTTATTTTAATATTTCAGGGACCTCACCTTGTTCTGGCAACACTCAAATTCTAGGTGTGGGATCATCCTCTGGGGTTGATCAGTGTAGGAGGAGTCACACACTTATGGAAAACTGAATTCCTTCCTCCAAAAGCTATTGGCTGTCCAAAGCTCTGTTGTTAGGAGTCGGAATAGTGAGCCCCTACACCTCTATTCTAGAACACTGATTGTCTTGATCTTGGGCTGGTAACCCAAAGCTTCTGTGAGTTCCTGAGTGTAACAGTCCTGTGATGTCCAAAAGACAATGTTTCACTCCAGCTCTGGCCTTTACATTATTTCTTGTCCTGTTTCTCTGATTATCCCTGAATTTTGGGGAAAGAGTTCTATTGTACCCATGAACATACTTTGCCATTCCAGTGTTATTATAGAGTACAAGGTACAAATCAGGTAAGACTGTTGATATCTTTTATTCCCCACAGCCTACTTCATTCAGTCCAGTATGAAATATAGCCTGTAGAAAGAAGGAGCCTTACTAGTCAATATCAATTCAGTTTTTATATGTGCTGTAAGCAATATATGTGTTATTTTCAGCAAAAGGATGTTACTATGAAGTTCTGGTAGAAAATCAAGGTAAATGACAAAAAATGTTAATATTCTGTACTATTTTCCTCAATATGACTTTAATCTTCCATCTCATTCTGTGATATGTAAATATACACTCATAGATGCCATTTAATTGAATTAATGAACATATAAATAGATATGAGACAGATATGAACACTGCCCTTAATTTTTTTCCTATAGTCCCAATTGTGAGATAATTTAAACATTGCTATCTCCTAGATTATTCTGTCAGCAACAAGAGGCTTTAAACATATAGAAGGCCTGACGTAGTCATATAGGAAAAACAGAATGTTGCAGTTTGGCCTTTCCAATTTGACTCTCCCCTCTAGGATCTGTTTCATATCAGTTTTTCTGGGCATTTGTAATGCTCTGAGGTAAACTGTACATAGGAAAATTGAGTCTGATTCACTGTGTATATTGCCCAGACATCCTGGACCAGACAGGCCACTCAGGCTGGGCACACCAATCTCCTTGTATCAGACTTTATTCCTATTCAATTAGGATTTGTGTCCTCCCATCAAACAGAAACAGCTTAGATCCACGCTGAACTTATGTGAGGTTTCTGAAAGCCTTATCCACTACTAGAGTTTAATCATCTCCAGGTAGATAAAAAAAAAAAAAAGAATTGATATAAATTTTTTGATTGGGTGCCTGTCTTTTCTCTCTCCATCTCTTTACTTTTACATGAGGAAATCTATCACGATAATTTCCCATTATGAGGTTTGAAGTGTTTTGAATGTGAAATGCCTTTTTACTTAGAAAGAATTGATGCCTGTAACTTGTAATGTGTTAGCAGTTTGGTAGAGTGCTTGACAGCCCAAACTGCATTACAGGTAGCTAATCCCCACAGCTGAGCTCCATTAAAGAATAGATCGTATCTGTTAATACAGCCATAGAGTGTGGGTCATTGTGCTCAAAGCAGTCTATCTGCTGGGAGAAAGATTATTATGTGACTTCATTCTATTTTAAACTTGGAGAATGTATGGTAGATATACTAGTCATGATTGATTAAAGATACCAGAGGGGATTTTATGACTCTCCTGGTAAGTGCCAGGTTTATAATTCCCACCAGGAAGAAAAATGTCCCTAACAGTTTAAAAGAGACCATTAGCAAACGTCAGAGGCTAGGCAGCTACCCAGATCCTGCTCATTCATGCTCCAATTTTTTGCATTCATTGTAAGAAATGAGAAGCTATTGTTTTTTATTCCCATTCATTAAAAGTGCCCCTTTAAGGAAGGAGACATTTGTCTCTGTATTGTAGCCTTCTCAATTTTTTCTACTTAAACTATTACATTAGAAAATTATAGGTAGTAAGTTTCCAGAATAAGTTTATTACCAATAACTCTGTTAATATCTATATGATATGACATTTTATCAATGTATAGTACAGAATGGATGGGAATTTGGAGGGTGCATCATGGCATATTCCTCATGTTGATACTGTTAAACTCAAACTTACTTATCTAACTACTTTGTAGTAATTAATGCTTGAGTAAAGATGACAACTAATTCATACAATCTATAGAAAATCCCACATAATATCTCAAAAGTGGATTATGAAGCAGGGTTTTTTGTTGTTGTTGTGTTCCATGTTACTGTGAGCACATCAGTGGATATTAGTAAAACGTAGTAAGGTAACTCATATTGCAATCAAGAAATCAATTAACAGGCATTTGCTTACTAACTCTAAAATTTTGTCAAACAGAAGACATCTGCTGACAATGCTTCTGTCATTGATTAATATGTGCTTCATAGAGATACCCTGAATGCTGATTTAAGGAAGAACTAAAGAGCTCAGGAACGATTGAGGTACCAGACCTTAAGCAATCCATGATTTGGCAAGTTTGACTCACACATAATAGAAGTTTCAAGGGTGAGTATCTTCCAGGTACAAAACACTTTCCCCATTTCATAAAGTGTTCATTTCTTTATAAGCAGAAACTATGCATCAGTATTTTTACAAACACCTTTTCCTCACTTATAAGAAAAGTGAATATAGTTTAAATTGCCATTTATAATTTTGGCTGATTGATGATCTAGCATCTGTTTTCCTAATCTACTTCTGGTTAAAAAATCTGATCTAATGTTCTTATTAAATATGAGTTAAACAAAGTTCATCCAATTTAGGGATTGTTTTATTGCATAATAATATTGCTCAATAATTTTTTACTTCAGAGACTATTGCATACTCAATCAAAATAAAAAGTTTCACATTAACACGAAGTTGGACATTCCACTCTCTAACCAAGTAGTTTACAATAATTCTCAGTTTGTCTGTCAATCTGAAAAATGGAGAAAGTCATATCTATTACATAAAGTAGTAGTGATAATTTAAGATAATAATATATTAAAATATATGGACTACATGTTGAATGCTTAGGTTCTCCTTGTTTGACTGCATTAGTGAGAGATTAACAACCTTACAGGTATATTGTTCCTCTCTCACATGGGGTTTGACTTGAGTGATTTCAAATTGCTACTGAAATTTAGGTCACACAGTGATTATGTCCTTATGTCTTTATATTTGAAGACAATGATAACATTTCATTAATAATCATTATTAGCTATTTAGTCAGTGGGAGTTAAAAATATTTGGGTGTATTAGTATGATGGTTCATATTAAAAGGACTGAGTGTGCTTGTGAAGAATTAAAGATAAAGAATTATCTTTATTATGTGAATCCAAAAAGAGGACATGCATTTGATGGAGATCAAGGAATGTTTTATACAAGGGACTGGAGGGACAAAAGGGAAGGTGGAAATGATGCAATTATCTCAAAAATAAGTATGTTTTATTTACAAAAGAAACCTAGCTAGCACTGACAAGCACACTTGCATTCATCACTCCCTTTTTCCATTGTTTGCAAAAGATGCCCAAATGATTCAAGCTCCTGATATCTTGGCTTCCCTGGCATGATGGAATATTATCTGAGACTGTGAACTAAATTAAACTTCTCTCCCTGAAATTGCTCTCATCTGAACATTTTACAGCAGCAATAGAAAGAAAACCAGGACCATTAGCTGTGAGATTTGTCTAAAAAAAATTGCCTATTAGAAATATCTCAGTATGATTGGGGTCTTTAACATAAACATAACTATGACTGATTTCTAAATAAATTTTATGCTTTTTAGATGCAATAAACAGTAATTAATATTTATACAAATGTCCATCTATTAAAGTTTTTTTCCAAATTTACACAATATTTATATTGCGAATGTTCCAGTTCAGCTGAGCTTGAACCATCAACCCTCAAAATCAGGCTTCTCTGAATAAGACTGTGAATTCCACAGTCAGTGAGTAAAACCACAATTATTTAAACTTCCATTCACCTGTAATGGACATGTACACACACAAGAATAGGAGCCATGCTATTTGGAAGATGGAAGAACACATGCAGAAAATGATAATATATTTATGTAAACAAGGAACTGTCAAAATAAAACTTAAAAGTTATGTTTGTAATTTATTGTTTGGAGTTATTTGCTTTGATATAATGTGAAACCCAGTACCTCTCAATTTGCTGGCTAAAAATCTCTCTAAAAAGATATACATATAGTTCTTTTTGCTTTTCTATTTCTGTTTTCTCTTAATTTTTTGTTTATTTATTTATTAAAGATTTCTGTCTCTTCCCCACCGCTGCCTCCCCTTTCCTTCCCCCTCCCCTCCCCCAATCAAGTTCCCCTCCCTCGTCAGCCCAAAAAGCAATCAGGGTTCTCTGCCCTGTGGGAAGTCCAAGGACCACCCACCTCCATCCAAGTCTAGTAAGGTGAGCATCCACTAAACTGCCTAGGCTCCCACGAAACCAATAGGTCCAGTAGAATCAAAAACCCGTTGCCATTGTTCTTGAGGTCTCAGTAGTCCTAGCAGCATTGTTTGTAATAGCCAGAACCTGGAAACAACCTAGATGCCCTTCAATTGAAGAATGGATGAAGAAAGTATGGAATATATACATATTAGAGTACTACTCAGCATTAAAAAACAAGGACTTCTTGAAGTTTGCAGGCAAATGGATGGAAATAGAAAACACCATCCTGAGTGAGGTAAGCCAGACCCAAAAAGAGGAACATGGGATGTTCTCACTCATATTTGGTTTCTAGCCATAAATAAAGG
>NW_026068178.1:654727-674696 GCF_014885135.2 Alexandromys fortis | reverse complement strand
TATGTATGTATGTATGACTTGCACTTTAATTGAAAACAAAGAGATTGGGCTATGTTGTAGAAGGCTGCTTCTTTGCTCCTGGCTGCCCAGACTCCAAAACAACCATTCAGAAACTATATTAATTAAATCACTGCATGGCCTATTAGCTCTGGCTTAAGGACAAGGTTGTGGCTCTCTGTTCTTAGCAGTGGCTACACGGCTTCTATTTAACTCCACTTTCTTTCTCCCAACATTCAGTTTAGCTTTCCAACCTAGTTTTATTTCTGCTAAGCCACTGGCTGAAGCAGCTTTATTCATTAACCAATAAAAGCAACACATGTACAGATGGATTTCCTATACCAGAGCTAGGGAAGAAAAGGGTGAAGAAGAGGAATTATAAAGGGCACAGGGTGTGGGGAGAGAGACAAAGAGGCTGAGGGGTGAAGGAATAAAATTTGAGAGAGAGACAGAGACACATATAAAACTTCTGTCATTACTTTTGTTTAGAATCAAACTGGATTTGAGGAAGTGGTGCAAAACATAGCTATTTTTCCCTACATGTTTCTATTCTTTTTTGAGGAATGTCCAAAGCTACTTTCTACTCTGCCTGATGTAAATATTTTGTATGTCTACTAAAAGATATTTCCTGTGACTTTATAAAAAATAATATTTTAACTATGGTAAGTATGTCTTTCTGTGTGAGGGTATTTTCACAGAAGTGCAGGTGCCCACATAGGACAAGAGGCCATTCACCCTCCTGTAACTTGTTACAAGTGGTTGGGAGCCAGCAGACTTAGTTTGTGGGAACTGAATCTAGTTCCTCTGCAGGATCAGACATTACAAATGAGTCATCTCTAGTGTTTCCCTGTGTCCTTCCCTTGTTTATTAGTGTGTGAAAACATTATTTGTACTCTAATTTGTATCTGTTTAAACCCTTTAAATTGACTTAGGCTCTCTCTTTCCTCCAGTGTTGACATCTATCTCCTGTTTTGTTCACTTGGGCCAAAGAAGTCTCTAATCAAAAAGAGAACTTGGCTGACAAATGTTTGTTGCTTTTTCAGATCAGACTTCTCTTCTCGGCAGTCAAGTCAGTTGGGAATTTCAGACATTTTTTTCTTTCCTTATTATTCTACTTTTCCCTCTACCTCTCTCCATCCCTCTCTGTCATCTTTTCTATCTCTCTGTCTCTCCCTGTATGTTTGTTTGTCTGTCTCTGTTCCTCTCTTTTTCTCTGTATGTCTCTTACTTTCTCTCTCTGCAAACATGTGAGTGCCTGTGCCTGTGTGTATATGCATGCATGCACACACATTTGTGTGTGTGTGTGTATGTGTGTGTTTTCTTGAGTACAGGAATTATACTCAGTTCCTTCAGCATCTTAAGAAACTCCTCTACCACTGACCTGCATCATCAGGCCTTGTTTCTTCCAGGTTTTGGAGTTCAGGGAGCTTAAGATAGAAGAGAGACAGTATCCGGGACAAAATGACTATGAAAGGTCCAAGGAGATTTCAGAGACATTCCCAAAAGAAAATATATGACATCTATTCTTCAGCCCCAAAGTTACATACCACATGACTTAGCTTTGGTTTCCTCATTAAAGAGAAACATGGAGGAGTCAGGTATTGGGTATGAACATAAGTTAGAAGCTACGTTATTATAGTAAGGCATGACTTCTTAACCCTCTGTCCTAGGAAAAAAGCTATACAGATTTGTGTCCATATATTTTTTCAGATTCTGAAAGACACCTAATAATTACCAGGATCTTATGAGTGGAGGCAAAGATCTAACAACCTTCTTCTTAAAATTTATTCTACTAGTTATTAATTTGTTGTCTTAGTGTATATGCACATGTTTGGGTACCCATTGAGGCAAAAAGGGGGTGGAAATAAAACTGCAGACAGTTGCATGCAATTTTACTTGATTGCTGAAAATAGAACTCTGATTCTTGTTATGATTTTACAGCTTCCAATTTGTGGTCATACCTAATACCTGGCTATTCCATGTTCCTATTTAATTCACTATGATTACATAGGAATACTCAGGTACTATGAGTTTATTTGAATACATTTTGTATAGATAGTCTTTGAAAGAAATAAAGATCTTGGTATAAATGCTGTTTTGGTATTATACCCATGCTTATATAACTGAGTTTCAAATAAAATTCATGCATAAAAATTGAAATGTAAACACTTAAAATATAGCATTGCAAAAATATCTCTCTTTGGTATTTTTTATTCTTATATAATCTGCTGAGAACTTAAATAGGCATGTTAGTGCAGACTTTGGATCCAATCCCACCCTCTGTTGGAATATGTAAGGAAGTTATTTCCAGCACTCTGGGAAACAGTTTCAAGCCAGACTGACTTTCTATAAGAGCACACCTGAGCTCACAGCACTAGTGCAGTTTCCTCCTTATTATTCAGAAAAAGCCCGTGCCTGTATCCTAAAGTGCTATAGATATGGCAATCTTGATTTTAATATAATAGATTCCTAGTTTTTATCTGCTAATAACCTAACATTGAACCAAAAATTGTATGGCAAACAGTACTGAGAATTTATATATCCCTATTTGTATGCATGAAGACTCCATAACCAATCAGCACAGTGGTTGCAGTCAGGAATCTGTGCTTTTGTTGTCTGTTTTACAGTCATAAAAAGATAGGATTCGAGTTCTCATTTCGTCATTGGCAAACCTCATCAAGCACGGTTTAATATTGCTGGAGCACTCATAGTTAAGCCCATACCTTACCTCCTTTAGAATTTGATGACTACTGGACTTCTCTTCCTTTTTTGCATTCAAATGTAGGCCTATTTTCATTCTCAAAGATGGGTCAAAGCCATCATTTTTAATTTCAGTAATCTTTCTATAAGCCTGCTCTGAAAATGTTGTAAAATTTTACAGTAGATAGATAGCCTGGAGGGCAAGATAACCCTCTACTCTAAAATCTGAAATCATTCTGGTAAATTTTCTAGGCATTCCAAGTTTGTGTCCTGTCTGTTTCTGCTCTGTTTGTCCTTCTAAATCTTACTGTCATTTGCCTCTCTTCTAGATCCTCTTTCTGTTACCAGTCTCTCCCTTGGTCAGGGACTATTGTTATGTTCCACACAGTATTCTTTCCATCATTTTACTAGATCAAGTTTTCTCTCATGTCCCCCAGAAATGCAATCAATCCTATTATGAATAAAAGATAAAAATAAATTAATTTTCAAACATTTTCCATATTTATCCCTTTCACATATATCAGAAGATATGTGTGTGTGTGAGAAAGAGAGAGAAAAGATAGAAACTGACCATGCAACTCTTTATAAATTACAGAAGTTGCTTGATTCTATGCAGAGCAATTAAAATTAATCAAGTGCTTGTCTAATGACAAAAGTGAAATATTTTATAACACTTTCCTTCATACCAAAATATTGTGAGATAGGTACTTGAAAAAATATTGTTTTGGATTAAAACAAAGTCAACAGTCAAAACTCAGAGTTTAAAATAATTGGTCAATGCCTCACAATTTGTTCTGTGAAAAATCAGCATACCTGGATTGGGAGCCTGGTCCTGTTGACATTAGACTCCCAAACAACCTGTGTCTTGGTCTTTTTAGCTTTAACTCATGCCAAAAACACCGAGTCACAGAGTAACACTGGATTTCAGAATTGGAGAATGAGTATGAAACTGAAAGAAGGAAAGGGTCTGATTTCCTAAAAGCAATAAGTATACAGTGTCAATTATTTAATGATTTTAACCTATTTTTCATTACAGTTAGAACTTGTATGATATTTTTCATTTAGTCCATGTACCTTACTTGACAGAACTGTTTATGTTTGATGTATAAAACTCTGCCCTCTTCAATCTGGGGCCTAATAGCAGTCACAGAGGAGATTACATGGTGACTGCTTCGATAAGCCCGTTCCTACTCTCTCCTCTTCTGCCTTTATATCTCTTGCCATTATCCACCACTTGTAACTTCCAGAGCTCCCTGTCTGTACAGTTTGCAAACTTACAATTTCATGACACATGTGTCACCATAGCAGCAAACATTATCCTACAAAGTAGAAAACTGATGATTCGGTCTCCAAATTTGTGTCTTTCTGGTATTAGCCAAACAAATCTTTGATGAGCTGCACAATGGACTTCTAGTTTCCCTGAGGCCTTTTAGAAGTGTCTTTTAATTTTCACCCTTTTTTCTCAAGCCCTTTTATCCACACCATTTTAATTTATTCCAAACTTGGTACTTGATGAAAGAGACATCTTCTGGCCTCACACTTAAAGTCTGGTTTTTGGTTTACCTTATTATGTTGAGTAAAATAAATTTTTGAACTAACCAAATTTTAAGAAGTTATATTTAGAACAGCTACCTTTTCTCCTCAAATGATTTTCATTCAAATTTCACTGCTGTAATTGAAGAGAGATGTAAATATGAAATCTAATCAGGTAAGATCTGAAAGAGGGTACTTTGAGTCAGCTGATAAAGCTGCATGGATTTCAAGATCTACTTCTATTGTACAGTTAAAGTGAAACAGAGGTCCAGAAGAAGCAGATATACGTGTTGTTTGAAATGTAGGAATGCCATGCCACTGCAGGATGTGAAATTCAAAGAGCAAAGACTCCATGAAGCTTTGGATGACTAAACCTCTCTCTGTGTGCTGAACAACTTGCTCTTGTCTTTTCTATTTTAATTTCAGGCCAATTTATACAGAGCAGAGGAAGTAGAATCTTCTTTCTTCAAACATCATGGACATCTATAAACTTAATGTGTACTCTTCTCTTTCCTTTTGCCCTGCTTTGTGAACTGATTGTTTTTCATGTAGACATATGTAAATTTTACTTTGAAAAAAACAAGCTGATGACGTCATCTTCCCAACTCCTTCTTTTATATAGTCCCCCAAGTTAAACACAGCTCCTCTGCTCCTAATTTCCTTGTATTCTTTGCTCTCTATATCTCATGCACTTTTTCTTAATTTATAATTAGTTTTATTTGCCACTTTAATTTCTCTTTCTCTCTCACTCTGTGTGTACACAAACTAGATCCTTAGCTCTCTTTGGGCGGGATAATATTAGCTTGTTCATTCTCAATCCAAAAGCTAGGACTGTGTAAATTGATTTATTTACATATTCAAGTTTATACTAAAATTAAGGGTTCTCTGACTGGGGTAAAATCCTCACAGGCAAGATCTGCATGCTACATGTAATTTGACAATCTTGGATGCCTGGAATGATATCCTCCTAAGAAGTATCAATTATAGCTTCTCTAGTGTGTATAGTGAGGCCACACAAATTTATGTGGACAATGATAACAGTAATGCAAATACACTGAAGAAGATGCAGAGACAGTGGAGCACTTTTCTCATAGAAATGACTCGCACATGTCACTTTTACCAAACTTCTGTTATTTCCCAGCATCCATTAGCCAGTCCATGCACAGTGGAAAACTTACTGCTCTTTACAGGAACTGAGATGATAGAATGATGTGCCACCTCTGGACTGCCTAAGCCCTTTTATACTTCTCTCCTATGGTGACCATGACTGAAGGGACCTGGGCCACTCCTAAATGAGAACTGGACAGTCAAGCACCCCAGACAGTACTTCATTATAAAGATGCATGTGGTAGCTCCTAGTTAATGAATGCCAGCACTCAGAAGGATAAACTCAGCTTCTTCCTGATACAATTTAACATCGTATTTCCCTAATTTGAGCCTGATTTAGTCACTGGGGTATTTGGATGCTCTTCTATGGTGCCGATAGTTAATTAAACAGATGTTGCAAAGGGAATCATTAATTTTAGTGCTGCAGATGGAAGCAGAATGACTTTGTGAAGTTAATGTTTCAGCAAAACAATGGGATTCTGTCATCAGTTAGTGTAAACCGAGTAAATTAAGAGAACAAGTAGAATAGGGTAAACTGCTCTGTAGAGAGACCATTTATTCATTTTAGGTACTATGCTCTCCTCGGTCTGTGCGTTAAAATTGAGAGGATAGAGGAAATGATGCCTGCAAGCAGGAGTGGTGGAAGCACAAGGTGGGCAGAAGAGAAGATTTTGACTTTTTAAGTATAATGTTTTAAATTTACCAGCTTCTGATGGTTTAGGAATATGTACCAATCCAAATGAACCAAGTAATGTTCTGACAGGATACATAGTTTTCAGTACATATAAATGGAAGATAGAAAAATGTTCCTGATGATAACAGAAAGAAACATTTTAATAAATGTTTGTGGTCAAGGAATGCATTGGGACTGGGGGTGTGGTAATGAACATGAGTAAGAACATACTTACATGCTCAGAAAACATACTTTAATCTGGAAAAACACATAAATGTGGACTGCCTTCTCTACAACAGCATCTTATATAAATATGTGCATGGTTTTCACACATAAGTTCAGAGGAATAGCCCTTCTATGAATAAAAATTATAGAAAACATGCCTCCCCCAAACTAATAAAATTATGAAAAATCATATCTTATTATTTATTCATAAATAAATTGTTATCTAGCTCCTGAAATTTCAAAGGAATGAATAAATTACTTGAGCCTATGTATTCATTATACAAGATTGATAGTGACTTGGAATAAAAACAAACTATTGGATGTAAACTCAGGAATGAAGAGACAGATGCCCACACAGAAATAACACATATCGCAGAGAGGGAGGTATCCAATGTCACACTTCAGAAAGAGGATCGCAATCCATATGTCAAATTGAAAGAGGGATTTTTGAGAAGTTTCACCTAGATTTTTTCTCAATGTCAATTTGACATCTATAGCTATCAACCTAGTTAGCTGTAGCCAATAGAATATTGGCTTCATAAACATGTCCATAGGTTGACTGATAATGACTTAGGAATTAAGATAGATTGTGATGGTGACGATGATGGTGTTATGCAAAAGACATAGCTTTTGCAGAAGACATGATCTTAGTCTCTAGTGTTAACATCAGATAATTCACAAACTGTAACTCTAGCTTCAGAGAAATCCATTGCCTCAGACCTCCTTGGGTATCTGAATTCATATAGATATACCCCTACACAGACATACACATATACATATAGCGAAACACTTATGTGTTTCAAACAAAATAACTTGGAATCATCCTAACATTTCTAATAAGATCTGTTGATTTAAGAAAATATTCTCAGTTACTTGAGTGGTTGTATCCAGTTACTGCCATGTGGATCATGGTCATCCTATGGGGAACAAGATTTGAACCTCAAAACTTGAAAAAATGAGGACATGAGAATGACTTATTCATCCAGTACTGGTATTTAGGATAAAATGATAACATGAGTCAAGGAATGCGGCAGCCTTCAGAACTAACAAGAAAGAGAATGTATTTTGTCTTTGAGCTTCTAAAAAGAAAAGCAGCCATAATAACAGGTTGATCTTATATTAGTGAAATGTTTCATGACATTGTCTCCCAAAAAATAAGTTAATAAAGAATGTTATAGGTAACTAAGTCTATTTTGACTTGTTTTACCAACAATATGATCCTAATACATAAAAAAGAATGTCATTTTTTTCCTTGTTTTCCATATTTTCTTTTTACTATATCCATCTTAAATTTTTAACTTATCAATTTAACTTTTTGTTTTTAATACAGTTAGAAGTCTGAGATTCATACATATATTATTGTCATTGTTGTTCATATTCTGATTATCCATTCTTTTTTTTTTTCAAAAATATCCCCTAAGATTTCTTAGAATGATTGTAAATAGTGTGTTTACTTAAGATATTGCCACAGTAAAGAGAAATTAATGGCAGAATTCATCTTTCCAAAATAAAAGATAGACATTGCTATGCAAGAGGACATAGGAGCAAAAAGTGAAGATTACTAGTTAAATTAAATTGATGATAAATAAACCCTTCCTGGTTAACAATGAGAAATAGACTTGAAAGAATTTTATCAGTAACACCAAGTCTCCTTTTAGGATAGTGATAGGCTTTAATACTGGTGCTTGATTATACCTAAACTTACCTTTAATTATATCTTGAAGAAACCTGTTAATTACTTGTGAATCTTGTGGATGAGTTATGGTTTTTTGAATTCTATATATCTATATGACTGTTATGAGGGGAAATATCTAGGAAGAATTGAGTGGGATAAAAATGAATATTTTTTTTACCTCTTTGTATAACACTAGACACACTAGCTTTGCAGGGCCATTCATGTGCTGATTAAGCCATCATCTCATGAATGTCCAGGGGCTCTGTTCTGTTGTGGTATTGACTTGGTTCTATAAATAGGTTTTATTATTTCTTAGAGCATCTTGATAGCCCCATCCCACCACTCCTCAACTACTCTCAGTAATATTTGGGTTAAATGCGAGTGCTAACCTAGCTTAACTTATATTTCTACCATCTCAGATGTGTATACAACCACCACTGTCAACAGTCAACTAAAGGAAAAATTGACTAAAATTGTCCAGTGTTCTGTAGTGGTTCAAAAATGGGATCAGATACTTTTGTGAATTCTGAAATTTCCTCCTTAAATGATCTGAATGTTCTGGGACACTTACAAAATCATGTATCAGTGTTCACTAAATAATAAGAGAAACAAAAATTAAAATAATAAATCTTGAATAAAGCTGAGCCAGATACAATATTATAATCATAGCTAGCTGTTTGTTTTTCATTTTATATGGTAATTATGGGATTAATTCACAGACAAATTGCTGTTAGAAAACTTACATTGAGAGGGGAGCATAGAGAAGTCAAATTATATGCAGCAAAAAAACACAGAAATCCTTTAATTAATTAGGGCAAAACCACAGAAAAATTAAGAACAAGCTAAAAGGGTCTCCTAACTATGGAGATAACTTCTAAACCACCAATATTTATTTCTTACAAAATTAAAGGTCTATTTTTTGTCATTGCTTCCTTCATTGTTACTATTAGCTAAATTGCTTCAGGAATTCAGAATGGAAATTAAAACCCATCATTTTGTTATAGAGATTAGAAGGAATCCTAAGAGGACAATTGTTTTGCTTAGGGTCATGTGTTAGCAATCTTAAAACTAGATGAGCTAAATCATCGTGCTAGATTTATATTCCACCAATCTTCTACACTAAGTGTCAAGTCTATTCACTTCAGGAACAAAATCGATCAGAAGTTAGGAAATTATTGAATAATTTATTTCTTCAAAGGTACAAAGCATTTTCATACACATTTCACATAACTAGCACATGTTGATGTAACCATAGGTTTGGAACAAGCAGAAAGTGTAAGCGTTAGCCAAAAAGAAGCTATAGCTAATGGGCCAAGTAGTGTTTTAATTAATACAGTTTCTGTGTGATAATTTTGCGGCAAAATTAGCTGGGCAGCCAGGAACTAAACAAAAGACTTCCCTGAAACAGATTGGCTTCAACGTGGCAAACTAAAATCCACTTAAAAACCCGAGAGAGCTTAATTCTAGACACAAAAATACAATTTAACACAGCTTCTTGCTGTTTGCTGGTGGCTTGCTGCAGCTCCTTTAAGAGAGATTTTCCTTACTCAGCCATAGAAGAAAGAAAGCTGGGGATTTTGAAATGCCAGCTTTCTGTGCTGTGCTGCCAACGTGACCTCTGGCTCTTTCAGAAAATAGTGCATTTGGATGGGGTTTGTGAGCAAAGTGCTACAGCTTGCTTGGTAGCAGAGTGGACTGGCTGACTGCCTGGAAGTGGGGCAGTAAGATAAAGGGCACACACAGTACACCATGGAGCACAAGGGGCTCTGTCATGTTGGGCTAGGCAGAGCAAGCACTGATTTACCATATGTGACCTAGTAATGGTGCAGGTTAAATGTTTAAGAAACACCATTTTAAAAAGTGCTACTGGAAAGTATATATATATGCAATAAAGATGAATCCAGATGAGTCATAGTGTTTGATAAATGTATGTAGCCTTGGAAGAGAGAAGAAAACGAGTATAGAGAGTTATAAAAGGAAATAAATGGTTTATAAAAATTTAGAAAAAAAATCTTAAAGAGACAGAGTACAGATAGTCATAAGATAAAAGGCAATAAAGATGAATCCAGATGAGTCATAGTGTTTGATAAATGTGTGTAGCCTTGGAAGAGAGAAGAAAACGAGTATAGAGAGTTATAAAAGGAAATAAATGGTTTATAAAAATTTAGAAAAAAATCTTTAAAGAGACAGAGTACAGATAGTCATAAGATAAAAGGAGTAAAACTGTAAGCAACGTAAAGATGGACTATACACAGAGAAACTGGATTATGTATATTATTGTGGTTTAATTATTATTTTTTTGTAAAGGATGTAAGTACAGAAACACAGTTCATTGTATGGGCTGCTAAGCTAAACCAACAGGTATATTATAAAGGTTTCCCGATTTCAAAATTTGATTCTGAGGTTATGTTGCTTTGAAAAAGAGGTGCTTTTCTTGTTTCTACAAAGGATGAGAACCTATGGATTGATTCCAAACTGGTGTGGTTTGATGGAACAAGATCCCCCGAAGGTCACCATGAACATCCTCAAAAAATTACTTCGTCCAACTCCTAACTGAGATGAATCTAGCAAACAGGATACACCATAAAAGACCTGATTAACAGTCAATCCAAACAACAGGTAGTAGTTTGGATAAAACTATGCCCATATTCCGAAATATTGTCTATAATTTTTTTTTACATTAAAAGGGGAATATATATATGACTAATTTGCATTGGTATGGATTTTGGTTTATTGATGCATATTTGCATATTTAAGGTCAATTTTGTTATACAGTTCATATGTATATTTCTGCTCTTAGTTAAGGTATTGTGTTTGTGTTGCTCATTTAAAAATGTGATGTATAATTAAGAAATATAAGTTAAGATACTCATCTAAAATAGTCAAGCTTGTAGTCATGTTAGATTTTCTAGATATATAAAGATATATTTCAGTTACATATTCTCAAAATCTTTCAGAGACCTTCAGAATATGGCATTTAAAATGTTTTAATAACTTAGAATATTTCATGACAATGAGACACATCTGCTCCTGGCAGCAACAATTACTTCAAGAGGAAGATGGGCATTGAAGAGGCTCCTTATGAAGTTTGTTAGCCATTTAGGCAAGAAACTGCTCTTGCCTGGACTGCTTAACTAGACATGGAGGACCCACAGAGAAATGACTGCTGAACTTGCCTAAAGGTGAGATGATCCTTCAGGGTTCCTACTTCATGAAAGTGTATACTAGATATTCTACATAACACAAAACAAAGTGACTGACAAAACAAACTGCCAAAATAGGTGGAACTGTCTTTGAAATTTCCTACTATATGGAAAAGCCTGCTGGATACTATGGCCCTGTAGGCTGAAGATGAATGCTCCAAAGTTGCAGAAGAACTTTGGGTGACTGTCCGGGCAGCAAAATGTCTCTGTCAATTTTAGAGATTTGGAAGTTGCTTACAATGTACTTCATGTTTACTTAGGTAATATTATATCCTTCTGGATCTTTGATAGAGTTGAAGAATTTGTAGTCATAGTTATAGTTTTCCACAGTTACGATAAAAGATTAGGTTATTATAACTGTAATTCTTGTTTGATAACTGTTGTTATATGTAATGTTACTATGTTAAAGTTAAATCCTTCCTTTTTGTTTAAACAGAAAAGGGAAAATAGTGTGGAAGGTCCTTTTGTCTATGTGTTTCTTTTAATGGTTAATGAATAAAGAAAGTGCGTTGGTCTGTTAATAGGGTAGAATTTAGGTAGGCAGAGAAAACTGGACTGAATGCTGGGAGAAGGAAGGCAGAGGGAGAAATGGCATGGATCTGCCCCCAGAAATAGATATGTTGAAACTTTGCAGGTAGGTCAAAACCTTGTGGTGATATACAGATTAATAGAAATTGGTTAAATTAAGATGTAAGAGTTAGCCAATAACAACCTAGAACTAATGTGCCAAGCAGTGTTTTAATTAATATAGTTTTTGTGTGGTTATTTCAGGGCTAAGCTAGCTGGGCAGCCAGGAACAAAACAAGAGACATTTATGCAACAAGTAAGTGCCTCAATTCAGGTTTCTTTGAGAACTCACTCCTGTTGCTGGTATTGGGAAGTCTTGCCAGAAAAGTGAGAGAAGCTGGACTGAGAGTCAAACACAGGTTATGGATATCAGTAAGAACATAATGTTTCCCAGTTTTGAACTATATACAAAATTCAGAGAGACTGAACAAAACTTGGATAATATTCTGAATACATCCTAAGTGTGGCATCTTACCACTATAGTATAGTAGTAGACATGATTGTATAAGATACCTGTGTTTATGCATTTTCTAGAGTTACTTTGTTTCAAAATATCAACACAAGAGGAAATATTTATAGGTCAGCATGAACTTTTGCCTGAAAGAAAGTGAAATTATGAGAGAAGGTTTCTTGGTTTCTGCTTCAAAGATTCACTTTACTATGGAGAGGGAGACAAAGATGATGATTAAATATTTTATAATTATAAAATTGCTAAGCAGCTTAGCTTCTGGACACTTTTGACATGTGTTAATGAGGACTAAGTGACAGATTTGATGGACCGAGGGGTAAGTTAATTTCAGTCTTTCTACTAACACTGTCCATGAGTAGTGTTGATCATGAAGCTATGTCTGTTAGAGGTGCAGCTGAATCATCTTAGCCCTTCAATCATAGTAATACTTCATCCTGTGAGAATGAGTGACTGATGATCCTGCTCATAACTACTTTGCTTTGTTATTCTGCCAGTTGCTAAATACTAAGTTTTATGAACAAATACTGTAACTCTTTTCCATTGGTGTACTGACTACTAAGTTGAAAGCCCTTTGTTTTGAGTAGGATAAATAATAATCAACATATATAAAGTTGATGTAAACTTATTAAAAAGTTAAGAAGGAAACTTGACTACAAAGACCTGTCTGTGTCAGCAGACTTTCTGATAAATTCTCACATCTGTGGAAAATATTTAAACTTTTGGGATCTCCTCAACTTTTCCAAGGTTAAGCTGAGTTTGAATACATACTTCAGAAGAATCTTATATATGAACTGATAACAGCTCCATAAATATTAGACATTATTTTGAATTTAGAATTTCCAAGACATTGAATAAAGAAATACAATGGAGAAAGACATGAAAAGGAAACTGAAAAATATTGAGGATTAAAAAATAGTAGGGAAATATTTTTGTGTATGCTTTACAATAAGAGCAGAAGAGATCTACACAATAAATGTTATTATCCTTGGTTATCAGTAAAATAGCTTGGCTGGAGTTACCTTATTGACCATGACTACAATGGTGTCCTTCTCACCAATATATTCTCTTGTTTCCAGGAACATGTGAGATGCAAAGCACAATAATTTGTAAGATTCACTGCTATCCTTTTTGGATCCATAAAATGAAATTATAATTTTGAAATTTAAGAGAAAAATAATTTTAGGAAATGCTTCACAGTCAAGGTTACTATGTTAACAATAATACTGATAGGTAAGTTTTTTTTTTTTTTTTTTCCTTTAAGGTAAAAGGGAACACTAGACCTGCCTTTGTCATAAAGGAAGTCATCAGCACTTGTGGAAGAGCACAAACAGACTAAAGTAATGATAAAAATGTGTTGAGGACACTGGTACAGAGACACTAAGTGACAAAAGGAAAATAAATTTGTTTCTGTATTCATTTAGATTACGCACACAGAGATCACCCCTTCCTGTATTGTATTAGGTCTTTTCCTATTTTACAAAGGTTTCTGGTACAGAATATGGTGATGGAATGGAAAGTCAATGTCTTTCATTGATGACACCAGTAGTGGCCTAGGTCACTTGCAACTGCCTTACACAGTCAGCATCATACATCAAAAACACAGAAATGCTTTTGGGAGTGAGGTAAATGACATTGAGTCTCCAACAACGTGTGGTAATATGGATATTGAATATCACCATTCCATGTGAGAGAAGCCTGCCTTCCTTTTATGTAATCTTGAGTCTCTGTTGCTGAGGGCCTTAAAACTATAGGTATTTCTATCTCCACAAATAATTGATTTCTAAAACTTTCCTTTTTATTCTTTAATTGAATTTTTAACTTAAGGTTTTTATTGATTATTTGGAAATTTTACATAATACAACCGAATGTCATTCACTTTTCAGTCATCCCAGGTCCACTCCTCCCACAATCTCTATGACTTTACCCAGAACAAAAGTAGAAAATAAATTAAAAAATAACAGTTCCAGTTTGTGTTGCTCGTATATATCCTGGAGCATGGACAAACTCATGGTGGCCAACCATTTAAAGATAATTGAGCCCTTCGGCAGCCCCACTTCTACCAGAACCCATCAACTGTTAAGAGTCACACTCATTCTTTTGTTTGTTTGTTTTTTGAGACAGGATTTCTCTGTGTAACAGTTCTAGCTGTCCTGCATCTTACTTTGTAGATCAGGCTTGCCACAAACTCAAGCAAATCTCCCTGCCTGATTGGCAAGTGCTGAGATTAAAAGTGTGTGCCACCACTGCCCAGCTCCTTATCCCAATATTTAAGAAATTTTTCTTGTTTATAAAATTTTGTTTTAGGGTTTGAGGGCTTGGAGGTTAGGGAACAAAGGTTACCACAGAAGCCTTCAATGTCTTTGTTTTTTGAATGTGAGTCTACTATCCTTTCCCTTTACAGTCATCTGCATCTAGGGAGCATGGACTTCGGCGTAGCTTCTGCTTACAGCATGGAGCACTTATAGTTTTGCCACTCGCCCCCGTGCATCTGGCTCTGTTCTGCCTTCTTTCCTTCCATTGTCGTGAGTCCACGGACTTGAACTTCTCTAGTTTTGGGGGGGCACCGCAGCCTCTGTAGACTCCTCTGCCCCTGCCTCATCTCCTCTCAGAGCTATCAACATTACTCACAGGACTCTTTAGAATAATGTACACCAATGTCTCACATTTTTATATTCCCCAAGAGCAAAAGCCATAGGTATGGGTTTTGAAAATTCTATCTTGATAATTCTAAATAAAGCTGAAATCACGGTCTTCAGTTACATAATTTACAAATTTTGATCCATGCGGTTTATGATTTAATACTTTTGGAGTGAAGATATTTTTGCATGAGGCCTATATTTTGCTATATATTACAATTATATGCATTTTCCAAGGATAAATTTGTAGGATTCAGGCTCTTTTTGATATAGAAATATGAATTATATAGCACTAAGTAATTAATTTTGTCATATTTCATAGTGGCAAATTATTATTTAAATACATCTGTCAACTTTTGCTGACCTGTGCATATATGTGTCTATAAGACCTGGGATCTGAGGACCTTAAAAACTGGGAAGACTGCAATCTAATGATGGAGATAATTTAATTCAGTTCCAGTACTTTTAAAAATTAATGTAACATAGAAGAAATGATTCTAAGAAGGTTTGAATTAAAAAGAAAAACATGATCAGAAAAGCACATAAATAAACAGCAGCAAATACATAGTGAATAATAACAGAGAAGGCATTTCCCAGTACTTTCTCAGATTAGACCAATTTAAACACAGCTGTCCAGCATAAACTATAGATTATATCTGAAAAAGTATGAAAGCAAGGCATAAGGACATATCCAGATTTAGGGTACACTGGCCAGATTAATTGTATGTTCTGAGATCCAACAAAAATGAACATACCTTATGATGTAAGATAAGTAACATATCTTACTAAATGTAAAATTTTAACACAGTAGACATTGAATAATATCCAAAAACAATCTAGGGAACAAAGTGCTTCTGCAGTAAAATGTCCTCTGCTCTTTTGTCCTGGCTCTTCTCTCACAGGCCCCTAGAGCATTGTTTAACAGGCATCATTCTTTTGACTGTTTTCTGACAGACTTCCCTTATCCTCTTTACTCCAACTATATCAAACTCTACTATCATATACTACCTTAGCATATTTGATAGAATTAGAACCTGAACTTTATTTTTAGGATGAAGATAGGTAAAATAACATTGTATTCTGCATCCTCTTGTCTTGGTTATCTAAGATTTTGGCTCATAGCTCTGTGTCATTCTGCCTGCAAATAAAAATAATAAATTAAGACTAGAAGAGCACAGTTTTATTAAATAATCATTGGCTTTGTACATCTATTAATAGCATATCCCTAAATGGTAGGTTCCTGCTCAAAGATTTAATCCAGAGTAAGACAATATATCATTTAATGTGTTTTATATTATAGGACATTTTAAAGATGATTTTGAACACTCAATCTAAAGAACATTATTTGTAATTCCTAGACTAATTCAAAGTGCAAAATTTCAATATAACAGAACACATTTCTAAAAGGCTTATCTTCAAATAAGCTAACACAGATAGGTGTAAAAAAGGGCAAATCTTGTGATAGATGTTTGGCCAATCTTCCTACAGAGTTGTAGATATTCTATAACTTATGTCAAGAAAACTCATGAAAAATGTACAAAATAAACATCTGGCCAACCAAATTCAAACAATCACAGTTTTTAAAGGTTATATATCTTGGTCAGTTTGGTTTCACTTCAGATATACCAGGGTGAATCAATATATGCAAATCAGAAAGTACAATGAAACACATAAAAAGCATCCAGAACCAAGAAATATTGTATGCTCATTGCAATATACTTATAAAAAGCCTTGGGCAAAATTTCACATTACTCATGATAGAAAACTCTGAAAAAACTATAAATGTAAGGATCACTCTTCAAGGAAATGAGGGTGGTATGTGACAAGTCTATAGTTAAGTTTATAGTAACTGTATAAAATGGAAATTATCATCTGTAAATTCAAGTATGTGAAAAGAATGACTATTTTCTCAACTCTGATTCAACAGAGCATTTGAATCTTAGTCATAATAATGAGATAAAATATAAAGTAAAGGAAGAATTCAAATTTTCTTCCCTTTCAATATGATATTACAACTAAAGGACAAAAAATATTAGTTCAGAATATTTTTAGACTTGACAACATTTTACAAAATATTAGGATAAAAAGTCAATATAACAAAATTATTAGCTTTTCTTCAAATCAATGATGAATAACTTGAGAAAGACAGTCCACTCATATTTTTTTCAAAATTATCAGAGAATAAGCATAACAAAGAAAGTAAAGGATCTACAAAATTATGAACACTGAAGCAAGCAACTGAGAAAGACAACATGTAATAGAAATGTGTCCGAAATTCACAGATCAGAGGAATTAATATTATGAAAAAGTCCATTTGATAAAATAATAAAAACCAAACATTCAATGGCATAAACATTGCTTTTCTATACAGAAAATGCTAAAATCCATATGTACCTATAAAATTAAACAGACAGTAAGAGCAATCCTGAGGAAAAGGATCAATGTACAAGGTATCATAATACTTTATTTCAAGTTGTTCCATAGCGTTACAGCAACAAAAATAGCAAAAGAATGATAACATACTAGACATGAAGCTCAATGCAATAAAGTAGAAGGAGAAAATGCAGGAGAGATGACAAAGCATCCACTGTTGAGAAGCTAAGGTATTTAAGGAAACAGTCTGGGAAAACTAGTTGTCTACTAAGAAACCTGACATTCTATCTGCAACTTCCCACTCATCCTCAGACAAGTGATTCTAATTAAAATTATTGAGTCACACCCAAAATCAAGACATGGAAATAGGAGGAAGACTCACAGAAAAGATTCCAGGAGAGAAAAGTTCATGAGGAAGGGAAATAGGAACATTAAAAATTACAAAATGCAGTATGTAAGTGTATGAAATTATCAAAATTAAAATATGAAAAATGAGCAGTTCAAAATCCATTAATAGTCAAAATGTAAGATGTAACATTTTACACTTTTATGGTTTAACACTTGAAATGAAATTAAGAAATGACAAATGGGATTTTAAGAATGTATAACATTTACTCTTCTAGATTATAACATAATTACACAATTTTTCCTCTATTTTTTTTTCTCTTAAAACACTCCCATAAACTCCTTTTTGCTGTGGGATTTTAGCAATTAAAAAATTTCTATATAGCAAATAAATGATCAACAAACTGAAAACAATAAGACGCATAAAACGGGAGAGAAATTTTCTGAACTATTCATTTGTCAGAACGTTAGCCAGAATACATTAAGTACTAAGAAAAATGTCAAATGAACAAATAAGCCAATAAATAAGGACCCAGGAGTTGAATAGACAAAACAAAAGGTACAGGGTACAGATATCTAAAAAGGATATGAAAACAATTCTTAATATCTTTAGTTTCCATGGAAATGCCAATCTAAGCTTACATTTAGATTCCATCTTTTTTCCTGTGAGAACAGCTATCATAAAGAATATAAAAGACAACAAATATTGGAAAGGATGCATCTTAAAATGGATTACTCTAATGGAGTTTTAATTTTCTCTAAGTAAGCCCTACAGAAATAAACAAAGTTTTGCAGAAAATGAGCTAGAACAACCATATTATTTTAGTAAGAATAATATATGTAAAATTATCAAAGATAGCAAACAATAGGTATGTTTATATACCTGCATATTGTTATTAGTTACATTTTCACAATTATAACCAGATAACCAACAGAAATAACTTATGGAAAGATTTTTTGCTTATTGCTTTTGAAGGTTTAATCAGTATTTACTGCACATATGTATGTGCAAAGTCATAACAGTGGCATACGTTGGAGGAGACGTTTCTTTAGTTGTTAGAGAGACAGAAAATTTGAAAAGAGTGTACCAGCTATGGATCAATAATTCAAACCTCTAACCTAGGGCATAATTCAAATTCAAATAGTAATTATATAATCCTGGTCCCCTATGCTTCATGGCTAAACTCATTTGTGTGTGTGTGCCTGTGTGCGTGTGTGTGTGTGCGTGTGTGTGTGTGTGTGTGTGTGTGTGTGTGTGTGTGTGAGAGAGAGAGAGAGAGAGAGAGAGAGAGAGAGAGAGAGAGAGAGAGAAATTCCAAGATTCAGTTCCACAGAGTAAAATGTCCTATTCCAACTAGGAAAAGAAACAAAAATACCTTAAAAACGTCAGACCAAATCAAAATGAATACTTAACATGGTGAATTCTAACTCTTCCAATTTTCTGTTCTGTACTGTAAGCACTTGGCATTTTGGTCTGAACAACACAGAGTCTGAGCAGTTTATCAATTGATTCCTGTACTTTGCAATCCACATGGCCTATAACTTGATCAAGATCCACTTATTCCTTTGACTTTCTTCAGCAGATGCTCTGATTATCACCACTTCTGACATACTGGGCTCTCCACTGTAGTTTAGGCTTCTCCCTCAAAATTATTTGCATTGTGATCTCATATATTTCCTACAGGAAAAACAATGATGCAACACATTCACTGATCTCGCCAGTTTTCCTTGTAAAACTGAGTGGGATTGTCCTTCAGCCTGTAACTTTCTCAGTCTGTATTACAACAAAACAGAATCATGATGATATCGCTAAAGGCTGCTGCCAGCTCACTATTTTTTTATGGTCTCTGAGTCCAGACTTTATTGGCCTCTGAGTATCTGGGATCTTAATTCAGGAAGTATCTCCTTGAATCTTCCTAAAACTGAGAAGCTTCTGTAAAGCAAAGGACACTGCCATTAAGACAAAAAGGCAACCTACTGATTGGGAGAAGATCTTCAGCAACCCTTCATCAGACAAAGTTCTGATCTCCAAAATTATAAAGAACTCAAGAAACTAGACTTTAAAATGCTAATTAACCCAATTAAAAAAAAAAAAAACGGGGCACTGAACTGAACAGAGAAATCTCAACAGAAGAAGTTCAAATGGCCAAAAGACATTTAAGGTTATGCTCAACCTTTTTAGCGATCAGGGAAATGCAAATCAAAACAACTTTGAGTACCATCTTACACCTGCCAGAATGACTAAATCCAAAAACACAAAAGAGAGACTTTGCTGTAGAGGATGTGGAGTAAGGGGAACACTGATCCATTGCTGGTAGGAATGCAAACTTGTGCAACTACTTTGGAAATCTGTGTGGTGATTTCTCAGGAAATTCGGGATCAACCTACCCCAGCACCCAGCAACACCACCACTCTTGGGAATATACCCAAGACATGCCCTATCACACTACAAAACCATTTGTTCAA
>NW_026068178.1:644326-653893 GCF_014885135.2 Alexandromys fortis | reverse complement strand
GTGATGGTCTCATAGCATGATTCCTTTTGTCCTCGTGCAGTTTGTCTCCTCAAAGAACATTAATTATTAATAATATTAATATAGAAATATTAATTATGTAGAAATTGAGTTAACTATAGCTTTGGTTCACGTATATGATTTTTATCTCTAACCACTCTGTCACACACACCACTGACCTCTTCTTCTTCTCCGTTCCCACCTAATCCCTCTTCTCAACTTCCCCATCTTCTACTTTCAGGTGATTTGTTTTTGTTTTGATTGTGGCGATACTGTGGATTTCTTGAGAAAAATGAGCAAGTAATTAATGCCTACACAACTGAGGACAATGAATCTTCCTATCCCAATTACCTCAATCCCTAAGCAAGGGTAGAACTTCATGAGCTCTTCTCCTTAGCAACCAGTATTGCCTTTAATTCTTCAAGGAGGTGTGGCTCTTGTTTTGACTTTTCCATTATATTAAATGATGCTGATAGGATCATCATTTTACAGAACTGTGCACATAATCACAGTTTTTTAGAGTTCCAGAGTATGCTGTTGTGGTGTGACCGTGTTCCTAAACACATCATCAATATCACTTCTCCCATTTCTTAGATCACTTCTGCCATGTGGCTTCTTTTAAATATTTCACCGGCAACTGTCAACACATTCTTTATTACAAATTTAAGCTTACTATTTCTGGTCACCTCACATGTTACTTAAACTATTCTGTTCCTGATGTTTACTGTAACTCTGGCTAAAAGCAGTAAGTGTATGTGTGTGCGCACACGCACATGTCTGTGTTATGTGTATATGTAGTGCAGAGGATGGTAAACAAGTGACAAAATACCCAAGGGCCTCTAGTTACCAAAGTATTTTCTCTAACTAGAGACTACCTCTCTAAATTCCCAGAACAATCCATTAGATATGGATCACAAATTCACAACTCGAGCTTGAAAGGAAATATTTTATATTAAGCAGTAACAGTATTGATAATTTCTGAAACACTATTCACAACAACTATGTCACAGTCTAAGTGATTTTATAAGATTCCTTCAGTATAATTAGTAGATAAAATAAAAATCCATTTATGCACAACGGAATAGTATCCACTTATAAGAATAAATCTGAATTTTTTTATAGAAAAAATGGTGAGATTAGAGGTCATCAAGTTTTGTGAAATAAACGTGGATCAAATGATCTCACAATATATGTTTACACTTCTATGTTGAATACAGATTGTGAAAAAGACACTAAAGTAAAAAAGAAACTCTGGAAAGTAGAGGATATTTGAGATATGAAGACAGGAAGTGATAGGATATTGAATATTATCTATGTGTGGTATACTTATGAACAAAAAGACAAAAATGAAAATCACTGCTTTTTACAGTTAAAATAGAAAACAAATTCAATCTCAACACTGGTGAAAAAAAACATACTGGAGAACCTGAGAAGTTCCTAACACCTCAGTAATTGATTTAAGAGGAGGTTGTTTTTTTTGTTTTTTAGATTTACTAATTTCTATCTTTGTTTTAAGTCTGTGAATCCATAGGAATGAATGTGTTTTTAAAGCCTTAAAAATCTCTCCATAGACAAACAAATACAAGAGAGGTAAGCTTTTTACAGTCAGTGAAACACTCCTACATCTGCAAAGTCTATTGTTTGAGTGCTGAAAGCTGGAAGTCCTAGTTCTCAATAACATATCAAATAAGATGTTACAAGAACAAAATACTATGGAAAAATGAATGTACAGTATATGGTCAAAAACCACCGGGACATGGGAATGAGTGGCTTTTAAACTGAGTCATTTGTAATACGCTATTTATGAGGTCTCATTAAGGCACCCTGATACACTTCCTACTTTTACTGAGACAAAGTTCACACTTGGCATTTTTTATATAGAGAACGGTTTGTCTAAATTTCTGCCTTTGAGGGAAAATTGTTCAATTTTGTTTATTTCAGAGTGTTCAAATTTTCATAACTATTTTTTGTATTGTAATCAATGGTTAAAGGTATTTTCAGCTATTGAATTCTATCCATTGTCATGAATGAGTAAATCAGTAAGATAAAGAAAATAAAAACAGTGGCAGTCTATAGATGAAATTTTATAGTCCTAAATCAGGTAAATTATAGTTATGTGGATCTTTAAGTAATGCAATTTCTTTGTTTCAGTTATAGGACAACCCAAGTACTTTCCTTTCCTATGTCCTTCTCCTTAAAATTCTAGATGTTACATAATTCACTGTAGTAGTTAAATTAACAACACAGTGCAACATTAAAAAAACCCAAGGAATACTTACTACGTGAAATTAATTTCAGTCTTAGTAATAAGGTAATTAATTTTGTAAATTTGATATCTGAAACTCGTATGAAACTTATAACAATTATAAAACAATGTAGAGAGTTTTTGATTATAAAATATAATTGTTTGGATCACATCATTGGGTGTCACATTGCTTCTTCTAAATTAAAATTTTAATCCATGCAAACAAGAGACCAGTTATTAGGCCTTGTTCCAGGATTCAGCTTGATGTCAATTCCCGAAACCACTATACTTTCCCTGGGAAGGTTATTGAATGTTAAGCCAAAGCCAGATATAGTATTAGCTAGTAGACATCATTATCAATATGTTTTGATAAGTCAAACTTAAAACACCTCATTTCATTCCTTGCTTAACTATTTTCCATCTTCACTTTGAAAAAGTGTCTAATCCTTGATATTGATCAGTAGGTAGTTAATGTGTTGAGGGCTGTAGAGTAAATTAAAGACCATATAACCTAGCTCATTTATTTTATAGATGGAGAAATTAAGACCCAGGCAAAAGAAACATCATATTCAAGATTCCTGAATTCAAAATACAGCATAGTTTCTCTTATTTTTAGTTGGGACCACTTTCAATTTGCTACTTACCACTTTTATGCTTATTGCTAATTCATGGCTATTTTTTACTAATAGTTATAAATGAATCAATATATTTGCAATAATTAGTCCTTTGCTTCAGTACATAATTTGTATTCCATTCAGTTTTTTCAGGTAATGCATTTCACTTGCTGGTACTGGGCCACAAGATTAGGAAATCCTAAACTCAACATTTGTTATTTTATGATCATAGGCTACCTGTTAAGATTTTTCTTGGCACTTTCTTTTTCTTTTCTTTTCTTTTCTTTTCTTCCATTTATAAAGTATTTTATTATGTTGCCAATTTACAAATGACCACTCAAGTGTACCAATATCAGGATTAAGATATAAGGTGATTTTGTTAAATGTTCACTATGCCCTAAAGGGCCTACAACCGGAAAGAGCGAGTTCAACTGCTAGGAACAGGAAACTAAATCAAGAAAACATAAATACTGTGTCTCAACTTTTTTTTTTTTTTGACACATGGCTCAATGGAAATGAAAGGCTTAAGTTCACATAGCAATATCATCAAAGGATGCATTCTTCTACATGAGCAACCATAACAAAATGACATAGACAAAGTGGATTTAACAGGTATTTATGTTTTCATAGCCATAGAGTATTGAAGTTGACACTGAAAATGTTAGCTAATGCTGTTTCTGACAAGCGATCACCACCTTGCTTGAAGAAGACAACTTTCTCAGTGACCTCCATGGCTTGTGCATAGCGGAGAAAATGAGTATGCACAGGGGAAGAAATGAGAACTCAGTGTTTCTTTGCTTATGTGGTCATTAATTGTATCCCTTATGAGCTCATTTATCCATAACTCCTATTGTAAAATTACTGTCTTGGAATATAATCACCATATGTGGTAGAGATCCAATCCAGTAACTTTGGAAGATGAGAAACATTCATCCAGACCACAGGCAGACACAACTTCTCATATTATTTTTGAAAAGAGTTTCTTTTCTTTGTGGATGGGAAACTTGCAGTAGAATTACACATGTGCAATACTTTGTGGCTTATTTACCATTCATATGTGTTTATCCCAGTGTAGCCCTGGGAAATTATCTGTGTCTAAGCCTGAGTCCATAATTTATACACTCTGTAAATAAGGTATGTAAGATAAAAGAATATGGAAATGGAGAACAAGCAAAACACAGTTTGTACTAACTTCCGCAAAATTCTTTGGTTTACATACCAACTCTGTGTTCATATTTGGTTTCACCATTAGCCTAATGGGAACATTTATACAATGCAAGCGGAAAAATGCAACATGTACCTGGTTGAACCTCATCCAATACAACAGTGAACACATCTGTGTGTTTGTTTGTGTATGCACATTGTGCTTTATACTAGAATTTTGATTTACAGAAACTTTCTTGGTATATTTTATGAATATCTTGTAATATTCCATAAAATAAATATTATAGTATGAATACTGTGAAACTCTGAAGATAGATATCAAGCCTCCCATCTGTCAGATGAAATGACATATCTACTCCTCAGCTTTTTTCTGACTTTTAATATAGAGAAACTTCAAAAAAGGTATTGCATAGCTAAAAATTAAAATAGTTTCATTATATGTTAAAATTTAAATTGAGATCATGTTCAGTTATTTGATTGGAACATGACCCTTGAAATTAGTCTTAATTTTCATGGACCTATCTTTAAAATGGTTTTATAAGAGGAGTAAGAACTCTGGGTATCATTCTTTTCATTAGCAACATAAGAACAATATTAAAATTTGTCACAAGGTATATACACAAGCACAAATATTTACAGATATTAAAATGTATGAAAATGAATGTACAAAAAAAAAGAAACAATTGCATAACATTATTAGAACATTTCCTGGCACCTTTAAGTTAGTCATTATTGTTTGTGTTACCACCACTGCTGCTGGAAATGTTCCTGCTCTCAAAGAAACTTCCACTACCATTACCACTGCTGGTTCTACTGCCGTTTCTATTAATGAATTTCTCCACTTCACCAGGCACAAGGCAGGAGGTGGAGACCTAAGGATAAAGGGTACAGTGATTCTTGGCGCAGAGCAGTCATTGCTCTTTTTATTACAATGCAACCAAATTGATAGACCCTGACACTAGGCTGGCTCCTTTCTTAGGCCAACAAGTCTGAACTACAAAATCCAGATTTACAAGAGCAGAGAATTAACAACAATTAAACAGGTTTCATTTCGACCACCTCTATGGAAATCTAAAATTGATTTCTTTTGACTGCTAGGCTGTGGTCTTGAGACAAAATGTAAGTCCTGTAGGGAAAGAAAGCAGCATTGATTTCAAAGTCTAGAGAAGTATTTGAATATAGAAGAAAATGAAGCTGAGCTGGTTTAAAATGGGAAAGAGAAAGTAGAAGACAGCTATGGGCAGAGGTCTATGGAATTCACCTTTCAATAAGAAGTGGATAGATCTATAAATGGACATTTAGATTTGGAATGGCAAAGTTACTCAGGCCTGAATACATCTCCGGATTTACATTCTACATAAGTTAAGCTTATAATAATTTGGTTTAGGAATACAATATGTATGCAATCATCTCAGATACTAATGTCGGCTATTAAAATGATTAAATTATACAAAATATGGTTTCAACAGATTCAAGTACCAGGAATATAAAATTGCTCTTATTGGGTTGTTTATATTAAGTTGATTATTTCCATTATTATCACTTTTTTACTTTAGTACTATCTTTGGATTTGTTTTCTTTCTTGTAAAATCATAATTGTCTTTATTCTTTTCACCATCTTATAACATATATATGTACCTTAAGCACAGACATTCTTCCTCTTTGATACTGGCAATAATTCTCTCAAGTAGACAACCCATCAACATTTCACTATGTAATAAATGCAGACCTAGATATGTAAAGAAAGCAATAAAAGTTCATTAAACCAATTATAGCAAGAACTAAATTTCCTAGGCATTAAATACAGGCATTTTGACTTCAGAGCTGGCAAGCACTCAAACATCTATGCATGTATATATCTGCTAATTGATGCAAAAACAAATTCCCTAAAGTCTTTACTTTGGAATCATTGCCTTTAAGTGTCTACTCTTAATTTTATCATCGGGATTTTTAAGTGGAGAATTGAATATTATTATCATTAAAGTTCTATTAATCTACTAAATCATATGTGAAAGACAAAGAAAAGATGCTGACAATCTAAAACCTGGGTTAATTCATGCACAAAAATTTAGAGATCACTATCCATATGCTAAGTGCTAATCTTGATGAGAAAAAAAATAATGAAAAGGCAGAAAACATTCATCTTACTATGGAACTTAACTTCTAGTGGGAGAAAACAAGAAAACTAACAGGAGGCTGAAATTATTTTTTTCTCTGTAAATGTCCAGACAGTAAATATTTTATTCTTTGAGGGACATATGGTCTCTCTTGCAATTATTCAACTCTACCATTATGATGTTAAAGTACTCATAGATAATATTGAAATAAATAACTGTGCTACAGTGAAACTTATTTATAAAAACAGGTGGTTGGCCAGATTTAGCTTAGGGACTATCATTTGCTTACTCTTGAATTAACTTATAAATGAATGCAAACTAAGACAATATTAGTGGTAAGAACTAAGTAAATAATTAATATGGGTAATCTAGCACTGAGTTAGTAATGGATTCTTTGCTTTGTAATGACGGGGTGGATCTCTTAGAAAAAGAATACTAGTTGAAATTTTAAGGAGACAAAAAAGACAGACAGGAAAATACAAAGAAAGAACACATAGAGAAAGTGCAAAGAATTTTAAGAAGAAAGTCTTAGGACCTGTCAAGGAAAAAATATTTAAACAAACATTGGTTGCATATGTGTTGAAAGAATTTATAAGCAGGGTTAGTAAGAATTAATTTCATTACAAATAAAAATGAGACTCACAGGAAGCTGATAAGACAATCTGTGATTACATGTTTTGCATCAAAAAATCACTGTAGGAGGTTCTAGGAAGACAGTTATGTTGATATACTTTTTATTATTTTATAATATCTACCTAACAGAGAAACTAGATATCAAAACAATAGTAACAACAATAAGAAATTAAGCTTAGTTACATATATAGTAAGACAAGATGATAAGGTATTCAGAGACACTACAGACTATAAGTAAATCATGAGTTTTCATAAGAGATAACATCAATATTTATGATACAGAAAACATGGGAGCAATAAAAAAATCAAAACAATAAAACTCAAAAAATATTCATTAGAAACATAGCAGGTCAATTTGAGAAGTGTAGAAATTGTGATTTGAGCAAGATAAAAGCAGGTACTAAGATAGGAACTGGAAGTTTAAGAAAACAATAATGCACACTAAAGCAGGACCTCTGGGTGAGAATGTAAGCTTAAGACAGTAATGCACACCAAACTAGGACCTACAGGTGGGAATTGAAGCTTGAGACAGGATATACACCAAACCAGGACCTCTGACAGGGCATTGCATAAAAATTGTAAAAACAATGACTATATAGATGTAGGAAAGACAATTTTAGGTTAACGTCAGAGTTGGAAATAAAATAAAAATTTCCCAAAGCAAACCATCACACTTTTTGACAATATGACATTATAACAGCAAAATAGCTCAGATCAGGAATAAACACTGTTCTAAACTCATATATATTGAAAAATTCAAGAAAAGAAAAAGCACACAAGTAAAAGCCTGGGAAAGGATTCTGCTTAAATCAAAACAAACAAAATGATGAGAACAAATAAAATAACAAATTTTAGTACTCATTTAAACAGAGGAAGTATCTCAGAAAAACACATTCACAGGGAAGAGTGATAACTCTGAATTATTTTATAAACAAAGAGATAAGAGACATATAAATGATACAAAGGCAAATAACAATTTAGAATTATCAAAAGGCACAAAAATTAGTACATAGAATTGAGATGTTATTAAGATAAAAGGACAAATTTAATAATTGTTGTCTTAAGTAGAAGAAATATAAAATTAATTGACAAATATTTGAAAGATATACCTGAGGATAAAGAAGAAAAAAATAACAATATTAAGAATATTTTGTGACAGATGCTGTAGATAAGTAGGTGATATATTAAGTATTACAGTAAACAAGGAGAAAGCATCTTTGGGGCACCATGAATAAAAAAAGTGATAATTCAACAGACCTTCCTTGAAATTAAAAACAAATTGAAATGTATAATACACACGAGAGAGTATCAGATCAGAAAGACCACACCATAGAAAACCACGCTTCGATACATTTGTTAGACTTTATATAAGAAAAAAACATTTGAACAACTACCAATTAGGAAAAATTCTCATGGAAACCTTCATTAACTGTTCCTATTACAAAATAACATCAAGTAACATGCTTAATTTTCAGAGACTAATAAAATATGCTAAGGATTCTCATGTAGTTAAATAGTTCTGGAGATACAGAACACATCTGTTAGCAAATATAAGAGATGGAATTATAGAAACAGAAATCATGAGAAAACAATCAGGTACCACAAAAGCAAGCATGAACAGCAGAATACAAGAGATGTAAGAGAGACTCTTAAGCACTGAAGAAACAGTAGAGGAAATAAACTCATCAGTTAAGAAAACATTAAATCTAACAAAAGCTTAACCCAAAATATCCAGGAAATATGTGACACTATAAAAAGGCCAAATCTAAGAATAATAGGTATAGAAGAAGGAGAAGTTCACCTCAAAAGCACAGAAAATATATTTAACAAAGTCATAGAAGAAAACTTCCAACCTAAGAAAAGATATGCCTATAAAGATACAAGAAGCTTACAGAACACCAAATAGACTGGATCCAAATAAAAAGTCCTCTTGCTACATAATAATCAAAACACTAAACATACAGAGTAAAGAAAGAATATTAAGAGCTGCAAAGGAAAAAGGCCAAGTAACAAATAAAGGTAGACCTATTGGAATTACTCCTGATTTCTCCTTGGAGACAATGAAAACCAGGTCGTTGTCAAGCATTATACAGATATTAAGAGACCACAGATGCTATCCCAAACTACTATACACAGCAAAACTTGCAATCACCGTAGAAGGAAAAAAAAATATTCCATGACAAAGTCAGATTTAATCAATACCTAGCCACAAACCCAGCCCTACACAAAATACTAGAAGGAAAACTCTAACCCAAGGAAATTGGCTACACCAACAAAGACAGGGGAAATTGATGGTCTCATAGCAGCATATTCCAAAGAAGGGAAAAACACACAAATTAATATCACCAACAATGTAAACTAAATTAACAGGCGATAGCAATCACTGGTCATTAATATCCCTTAATATAAATGGACTCAAATCACCTATAAAAAGGCACAGGAAAACAGATTGAATACAGAAACAGAATCCATCCTACTTGTGCATACAAGAAACACAGCTCATCCTCCTGGATATTGGAAGGAGACAAGATTGCCAGGCAAAAATTGGAAACATGAGAGTGGGGGTGGGGTAGGGGTAAGGGGAGATGGGGAGAAAAAAGTGAGAAAGGGAGAATGGGGAGAGCTTGGAGGAATGGGACAAGTGGGATAGAGGAAGGGTGGATATGGGAGCAGGGAAGAATATATCTTAATTTAGGGAGCCATTTTAGGGTTGGCAAGAGACTTGAATCTAGAGCTGTTCCCAGGTGTCCTTCTAGATGTCCCCAGCTATTTCCTTGGGCAGCTGAGAAGAGGGCAC
>NW_026068178.1:632173-640271 GCF_014885135.2 Alexandromys fortis | reverse complement strand
TCTTGAATTTTGCATGTAAATGTATGGAAATAGAAAACACTATTCTGAGTGAGATAACCCAGACCCAAAAATATGAATATGGTATGTACTCACTCATTAGTGGATTCTAGCCATAAACAAAGGACACCGAGCCTGTAGTTTGTGATCCTATAGAAGCTAAGTAATAATGTGAACTGAAAGAAAAACATATATAGATCCTCCTGGAAATTGGAAGTAGACAAGATTGTCAGGCAATCTTATCAAAAGCAATCTACAGATTCAACACAATGCCCATCAAAATCCCAGAAAAAATATTCACAGACCTCAAAAGATTGGTACTCAGGATAGCCAAAACAATCCTTTACAATACAAGAACTTCTGGAGGCATCAGCATCCCTGACTTCAAGCTCTAATAGAGAACTATAATACTGAAAACACCTTGGTATTGACATAAGATGAGACAGGAGGACCAATGGAACTGAATAGAACACCTGGATATTAGTCCACACACCTTTGAACACTTGATTAACGATAGGGAAGCAAAAGTTATCAAATGGAAAAAAGAAAGTTCATTTAACAAGCAGTGCTGGCATAACTAGATATCAACATGTAGAAAAATGAAATACTCCTATATCTATCACCATGCTCAAAACTCAAGTCCAAATGGATCAAAGACCTCAATATTAAGCCAGCCACACTGAACCTTATTAAAGAGAAAGTGGGAAATACACTTGAATGCATTGGCACTGGAGACCACTTCCTAACTATAACCCTAGTATCACAAACACTGAGAGAATCAATTAATATATGGGACCTCCCAAAACTGAAGAGCTTCTTTAAAGCAAAGGACATGGTCAACAAGACAAAACGACAGCCTACAGAATGGGAAAAGATCTTCACTAAACCCACATCAGACAGAGATTTGATCTTCAGAATATACAAATAACTCAAGAAATTGGTTACCAAAAGAACACATAATCCAATAAAAAAATGGAGTACAGACCTAAAAAGAGAACTCTCAACAGAAGAATCTAAAATGGCTGAAAGACACTTGAGGAACTGTTCAATATCCTTAGTCATCAGAGAAATGCAAATCAAAACAACTCTGAGATTCTGTCTTTCACCTATAATAATGTCCATGATCAAAAACACTGATGACAACTTACGCTGGAGAGGTTTTGGGGAAAAGGGAACACTCTGCATTGCTGGTGGGAGTACAAGCTAGTACAACCCTTTTGTATGTCAGTGTGGTGATTTCTCAGAAAATTAGGAAACAACATTCCTCAAGACCCAGTAATACCACTTTTGAGTATATATCCAAAGGATGCTCAATCATGCCACAAGGACACTTGCTCAACTATGTTCATTGCAGATTTGTTTGTTATAGCCAGAACCTGGAAACAACCTAAATATTCCTCAACCAAAGACTGGATAAGGAAAATATGGTATATTTACAAAATGGAGTAGTACACAGCAGAAAAAAATAATGACATCTTGAATTTTGCAGAAAAATGGATGGAGCAAGAAAACATTACTTTGAGTTATGTAACCCAGACACAGAAATGCAATTATCACATGTATTCACTCATAGGTGGTTTTTAAAGATAAAGCAAAGAAATCCAGCCAACAAACCACAATCCCAGAGAATTTAGACAACAATGAGGACATTAAGAAGACTTACATAGATCTAATCTACATGGGAAGTAGAAAAAGATCTCCTGAGTAAATTGGGAGCATGGGAACCTTGGGTAAAGGTTTATGGGGGGGGGGAGATTCAGGGATGGGAGCAGAGAGAAATGTAGAGCTCAATAAAAGTCAATTAAAAAAGGATAAAGAATAGTTAACAGTACCTCGGTGATGGGCAGCTTGCCAAACCTTTTTTTTTTTTCTGAGTTTTAAATATGTAGGAGGAGGAAGCAACAATAATATATAATGTATATGTGTATATTTGTATGTATACACATACTAAATAAAAATACTTTGATAACTTACATCATGATATTTTAATTGAAAACAAAAGTGAAATATTATCAAGATGTAATGTAGAAAACTTACTTATTTTAAGAAGGAACAATAACCTTAGGTCTCTGAATTTGAATTGGAAGAATCCAAAGGATACTTTTCACTCCAGAGATACTTATATTTACTATTTTATATGCCATTACTTATATTTACATCTCTTAGTTCTTTCAAAAGAAGGATCATAATGAACTAGTAATCCATTACACAGCAGTCTTTTTTTTTTTTTTTTGCCACAAACCAGCTCCCAAATCATGACTTGTAGATTTAGTATTAATTATGAATGCTCGGTCTTATTTTATACTTTTCCCACTAGCCTTTATAACTGAAATTAACCAGTGTCTCTTCATCTACATTTTGCCTCAGGTCTTTAATTAATTCAACAGATACTACTTGGTGTCTTGTTGGCTGCCACTTGCCTGTCTGACTAAACCCACTCATCTTCCTTTTTCTCCCTTCTTCTCTCCTTTTCTCTGAAGCCTAGTTTCACTCCTATTTATTCTCTCTGACCTCAAGCCCCACTTATTGCTGCAGGTGCTAATTATGCTCCTTTAGCCAATAGCCTTTAAGATACCAGCCCACTGGGTCATGGTCTCTTGTTTTAAAAAGCAGCAGTAGCCATGTGCTCACTCTCTTGCTTCCAGCTCCGCTTCCAGCTACTAGGATACTAGACTCCTTTCCTGATCATGCAAAGGGCTGTTGTCTGGGACAGTTATCATAAGTTTTTTCTCTTTAAATAAATAACCATTTTATTAATCATAATCCAAACTGGTGAGGGATTGTTTGTGGCATATGCCTTCAACTTATCTCTCTACTACCTAGCCATTGTCCACTCAGCATTTTACTAAAATAATCAGGTGCTTTAAGCAGACAAAGCAACACATCTTCATATGGTTAAACAAAACCAGTATAAACAAAACTAGTATAAACAAATATAACATATATTTACATAGGCAAAATAATTTTCTACAACATTTTCCCTTTTTGTATAAATAAAAGATAAAGGTTTTAAATTTTACAGTAAAACTTTATATAACAAGAACAGCTGTCAAGTAAGAATTACATGTGTACAATATCCATTTTGTTTGTATTTGGCATGTTCAGAGAAAATACTCTATTATTTATCCTATAAAGTTAGTGCAAAGTTAAAATATGCTAAGTCTTCTCATCCAGTTAAATTGGCCAGGAGCTACAGTATATAAGAGCTAGTTCTAGGTAAAAGGTGACTCTACATTGCTCCACCTTCTATAATAACTAAGAAAAATTATAAGTATAATTATCTAGTCTTCAAATCCATCAAATTCCCAGAAGTATATAACATTACCTGAGTAAAAAAAAATAAGTGCAGTGCAAGCTACTTTCAAAACTGTAGACATGGCAGAGACATCTAGCTGCCTAGACAGTCAAACAAGGTTTCTCTGCAACCCTGGGTCATCTATCTTTGGTCCACAGGCCTAGACTGTCTGGGAGACTTTTCTATGAATTTGTAAATTTGAAGGAAAATCCCACCTTGTCTTGGTAAATTTTAGCAGTTTTTATCCCTCTGTTTTGCTTCTATAGTTTGCAGAGCATATATACCATTGACAGTCAAGGCAAGTGCAGTTTGTGGTCATATTGAAAGTACAGTAAATCCATAAGAATGTTACTTTATGCCCATTATCCTATTATTTTTTTCTTTTATTTTTGAGACAGGATCTGACTTTGTAACACTGGAGCATTTCCTCTAACGTTCTCTACACACCAGGCCTGCCGTGAAATCCACCTTCATCTGTCTGACAATTGCTGGGATTAAAGGCATGTGCCACTACCACCCAGCTGCTCATTGTTTTTTGTTTTTTTTTTTTGTTTTTTTTTTTCATGAAATACATTGGTGCTGTCAAGAGCAGACCAGTCTCACTGTCATGAAAAACCCTATGATATTAAACATCTTAAATATCATGCTTTGTGGTCTCTAATATGCTTAATGATCATCTATCTCTCTATATCTGTTTAACCTTCAAAACATCCCTAATAGGACTATAAGTTTATTATAAATGAATAACTCCTAACCTGTATTTCTTAATTATGCATTGCATTTTAAAATGATCTGCATAGGTACAATATCCCAAACCAATGTAGAAACATACATACAGTCTAAGAAAAACAACTTTACATTTGTATCAATATACCTAATCTATAGCAAATGTAAAGACTTTAAGTTAATAGTTGTGTTTTATCCTATATTCTTATATCCATACTAAATGATGACAAAGATCCATACCCCACCAAATGACCAGAAACCATCCTCTGCACCTCTTAGAAAAGTGGGTGTTATGCTCTCTAAACTGCTCCTTGCTGTCTGATGGAAAACGCATCCCCATGGAACCCGAAGAAAAATGGGATAATGCTCAAGTCCTGGGAAAATTATTTGCAACATTTGTTGTTCAGTCTCAGACTATTTCCATTCAAAGGATAAGTATATATATGACTGAACTTAACATTTTTTCATGGCTTATATCTTTATGTCTGTCACCACGATGGTCAGGAGATCTCCCCTGAACAAATGTGATCTTCATCACTTTGAAGAAATCTATAGCCTTTAGTTTATTTTGGAATAAAAAGCATAACCTCTTCAGCAACCCAGTAAATTTCCTGACTTCTAATTTAGAGTTAAGAAATCTCTAAAGTATGTAGGTTTCTTTCATTTAGCAGTTCTTTTTACACTACAATGTCTCTTAGCAACTATTGTACCCTCATCAGTATACAAAATTAAAAGTCAATACAACACTGTACAGGATCCAGACTCCCTGTGTGTTATGCATCTTTATATGGCTTTCCCATTTATATTACTTTACTGTCTCTTTAAAGATTTTTTTTATTATTTTAAAATTATTTTTCTTATGACTGCTTATTTGCAGTTTCTTTTCTTTGTTAAGTGCCTTTGCACAATTTTTTAATGCACTGTAACCTGTATAGAGGTTTTTTTGATTCATTTTGTTTTGTATTCCCTTTCTAAACCTGCTTTAAAAGTGCCTGTAGCTGTGCCCTTGCAGTATTCTCTGATGCATGGGTCAAACCTTAAACTCACCATGTGGCTATACACTGGCATCTGGCTATGTCCCTCTCAGGTTCCTGAAAACCAAATATTAGACCAATTAAACATTGAACCGAATGTCTAGTTGCATTTATTCATCCCAGCTCTAGAAAACCGATGCGTGTACTGTGGCAGGTAATTTTACTTAGGCTTCTGTTTCTACCTAAAATGCTGGCTAGTCAAGTCCCCACTGTACAGCACTACCTGTTAAAGGAGCTGTATCTGTTTTGCTGCTGCTGTTGTTGTTTTCATCTTCTTCAAGCCCTAAGTGGAAATCAGGGCTCCACACTGGAAAATCAAATGTAGCAATTTTTCTTTGAACCATCAAGCAGCTCCCAAATCATTCCAAATAGATTATTAGTTATGAATACTCATCCTTATCTTATGTTTGCACTACTATGTAGTAAGAGATCACTTGTTTGTTTACCGGCTGCCCAGACCTCCAAAATAATTGTTCAGATACTGTATTAATGAACAAGTGGCCTCCTACAACACCACTGCTTTTTATGTTGTAAATAATGGTCTTCTCCTCATCTATGGTCTACCTTGTTTGCTTTTTTTTTTTTAAACTTTCTTTCCTTCTGTATGTCCTACTCCATGTCTCACTGTCTAGAAGCTGCCTGGCTGGTTAGCCCTGAGCATGTCCCTCTCTATTGCCTTCCTTCTCTCTCAAGCCTAGACTCCTTTTCCCACTTACTCTTTCTGCCCACCAGCCCTGTTTATCCCTCTACTTCTTCGCTATTGGCTGTTCAGCTTTTTATTAGACCAGTCAGGTGCCTAGGCAGGCAAAGCAGCACATCTTTACATCTTTAAACAAATGCAGCACAAACAAAGGTAACACATCTTTATGTCCATGAACAAACGCAGCATAGACAAATATAACACACCTTGACATAATTAAAGTTATTCTCTACAACACCAATACTGATGAACATGGACAATGCACAGATTTTAGTCTGGAACTCCATTTTCAAAAGGAGAAAAAAGAGAAATGAGGGAAGAGGAGTAGCAGGTGAAATGGGGGAAGAAGATAATTGAGAGGAGAAGCATAAGAAGAGGGAAAACGGGGAAAAGGTTCAAGAAGAAAGAGGAGGAGTCGAGGAACAGAAAAATCTTCTTGTATGAAATCTGAAACTTAGAGATATGAGAATATCTGAAATGACTCTTGATTGTGAGGTCATAGAAGAGAGAAATGCTTCAGATAGAGAATTTACTGGTCAAGGTTGAGAAAATTGAATTTCACAATAATTGTCAACTGAAATATATCAAATGTGTTTAAGTCCATGAATTCCTAATATTTCTTAAAGCAAACAAAAACAAAAAGAGAAATCAAAAATGAATTGATCATATGTAGAAGATAAGAGATGGAGACAAATATTCATCTCTAAATCCAGCACTTATAGATAAAAAAAAATATTTATTCTGTCTTTATTCTTACTTTCTCATTTGGAGTGTACCACTATTTAGTAAAGCAGTAGATGGAAGTGAATATCTTTTAAGGAACCATTCTATCTAACTTAAAAATAGAAATAATCTGAATATTAGTGTTTATCAGGTGGACTTATGTGTTAACTCAGGCACTAAATTCCAAAATGTAAGAACATCTCAAACAAAAAGCACATTAACATTCAGGGTATCACAATGAAAATACGCAGCATCTCCTAACCTCATTTTAGGGACTGGATATGAGTGTAATTATGGTTCTCAGATAATCTTGCTGCCAATTTTTAGGTACAAGGCAGGTATTTATTTGCATATGACCATGAAATCAATGAAAGCCAGAAGCAATTGAATCCATGGACTGTTCAATGAATACACTATAAGGAAAGCAGATCCAAGCTGGGGGTAATTGGGTAATTGTAAATTCAACAATAATTAATATACATGCTTTAAAATGTAACCATAATAAAAAAAAAGCTATTGGCAAAGTATTTTTAAACCTTTATGGAGGGATTACCATAAGATTATTGGTGGTACTTACCTTTGGGTAAAGTGAAAAATTAGAAATTAGAAACAGTCAAGCCTCCCAGGGGCTGAGAAAATTCTATATTTGTCCCTTCTAGTGGATTCAATGCTGCTTCCCTAATCATGACCCATTAACACTTAGATATTATAATTGTTATCTATTTTGTTTAACAATAAAAATTTTAAACATACTATTTAGCATTTAGAACATGATCACTTTAAAGGCCAGTCAGGGAAAAGACAGGGAAGTAGGTTAAAGAATTTCTGTGATCTCTGCAGCATGGTGGCAAAGGCCAGTAGGATTTATTTCTCTTCCAAGAAAAATCATCTTTGTTCAGAGAGAAATCAATTGGGCTGCATTCATGCTACTTGTTGAAAAAACACTCAAGCCAGTAAAAAGGATGTGAAGACTGTTGTACCATTAAAAGCGTACCACCTTCTCACATGCTCAGACATCACATCAATCCACTGCATTGGGTTTTACACATAAAACATCTATTTTTATTTGAATAAGCACATTCAAAAAAAAGTTCTTTGGTAGCTACCCGATTTCCTATCTTTGCACTACCTACTTGGAACATTTGAGAAGTTGTACTAAACAATCTATTTTTTATACTCAACATTACTTAGGTTGGTTTCTGGTAGAAACATTCTGGTTTACATGGAAGGAACAAAAAAGTTAGACCAGTTGTTGTCTTCTGGGTATTCCATAAATGTATCTACATAGTTCTGTCAATGGTTCTTCCTACAACTGGCTTAGTCTTGTGTACTTAGATTTCTCCTGCTACTGGTTCTGGATTTCTCGAATAAAAAGTTGTAAAATAAAATACAGCTGTTATCAAAGTACTCAATGAGTTGATTTATAATAAAATGCAATAGATGTTTAATTATACCCCAAACAATATCTGCAGATCAACTGCATTAATTATTTTCATATAAACTTTTTATTAATTCTTTCTGGAATTGGATATATATAGTTTTTAACTTTTTTAAAAAAATGCATTTTTTATTTATTTATTTTTTTCTTGAAAAAATTTCTGCCTCCTCCCCGCCTCCCATTTC